>NC_067449.1:910129-994048 GCF_009764475.1 Pristis pectinata | reverse complement strand
TAAGTCTCCGTGTGCCTCAGTCACAGTAGCAGCAGTTGGTGCCAATTTCCTGAGTGTTTATGGAGCCGCACTCATACAGTCAAGCGGCAAGTATTCAACTGCGTTGCAGACTAAAGGCTCGCAGTGGGATGGGTGTTAGTTGTCGGGATATCCGGTCTCTGACCTGGCGTTAGAGCCATACTGATTTTGCCGCCGGACTCTCTGAGTTCCGAACAATGTTCTGCTGAGCTTTTTAGTGGTGGATCATTTCACCGTTGTCATACAACTGCGTGTCAAAGAGAGGCAGTTTGACTCCCTCCCGTTGGCGATGGTCAGCGTCTGGTAGTTAATTTGTTGGAATATTGTTCATCATTTTTCAGCCCATGTCTAACTGCTGTGGAGGATTTGCCGTATCAAGGGGTTGATGCTTCAGTGATGCAATTCCTGAAACACGAAGAAGCCATCAGTTTGAACCGACTGTGGTGGTTGAACAATCGAGTAGATTGTAACAAACTGTTCCTCACAACAACTGAATCTAAGACCAGAGGACGACAGTTTAAGGTGAGGTGGGAAAGGCTTGGAGAGGATATGTGGAAGACTGTTATCGTCCATAGGCTACTTGCAATCCATGCAGACAGGTTTGCAGTACTCTTGGACCCTTGAAAAGAAGACACACCGTTGATCCACCGAGACTGTGTGCTCATTTTTGAGCGCCAGAAAAATAAGCCACGCACAGCATCAGGACAAACGTATCAATGTGTGGCAGGATTGTGTCAAAGTAGGGAAAAGAGCCGGAGGAATCGTCGCTACGTTCTAACGCAAGAAACGTCAACTCGTTCATTAGGCAAGGAAGTCGGGGTTCAATTTTTACTTTGGCAAATAATGTTTACTTTCGTCTAGCACGTCTTACGCCTTGCATCATTTACTTTTTACGAGTTTTACTTTGATCACGGGAGGAGGGTGCCACATTTACCCAGACTTCGTCCTGTGACGATGACGGCTGGTCGTTATCAATACTTGCCGCTCCCTGAATCCAGGGGACCTGTGCACCGCAGAATATCTGCGATGAATCTCCTCATCTAACAGAAGATTTGTTTCTCCTGAAACAGGCCAGGGTTGTGGCGTCACCCTCGGTTTTGCAGGCTGTGGGGACTCCACTCGATAACGGTATCGGAATTCACAGTGAGAAAGTGGATAAAGTGCTCAAACCCTTGCAGTTAAAAGATAATCACCAGAGGTGCAGCAATCGTCCCGGTCTCATTCGGGATTAAAGGGAGGTGTCTATGGATTAAGTGGTCGAGTGTAAAGCAGAGGTAGTGTGCACCTGGGCTCTGAGGTTGGAGAAGGGCAGAAAGTGCGAGAGAGTGAAACACTCTGTGTGTATGTGCGCGTGTGTGCGTGTGTGTGTGTGTGTGTGTGTGTGTGTGTTTGTGTGAGACAGAGAGAGGGATAAAGAGAGAAGAGCAAGAGGAGAGGGACACAGAGGGTGAAGAGAAGAGGGAGGGTGAGAGACAGAGCCAAAAGGGATGGATTATAGATGGAGGCAGCGAGGTTCGGACGACAGGTGCGGTCTTTCTCCTGTCACAGCATGTTGAGTGCAGATTTCCTTCCTTACTGCTTTCCTTCCTTCCTTCCTTCCTTCCTTCCTTCCTTCCTTCCTTCCTTCCTTCCTTCCTTCCTTCCTTCCTTCCTTCCTTCCTTCTTTCCTTCCTTCCTTCCTTCCTTCCTTCAATCTTCCTTCCTTCCTGCTTTGCTTCCTTCCTTCCTTCCTCCCTTCCTTCCTTCCTTCCTACCTCCCTTCCTTCCTTCCTTCCTCCCTTCCTTCCTTCCTTCCTTCCTTCATTCATTCCTTCCTTTCTTCCTTCTTTCCCTTTCTCCCTTCCTCCCTCTGAGATAAACCCATAACTGAGGGTGGGATCCTACCATACAGGACGCTAAATCGTACCATACTGGATGGTGGTATCTAACGACGCAGGAGATTGGGATCAGACCAGATTGCAGCGCGGTATCTGACCGTGTGGCAGTGATGGATCAGACTATCCAGGTGTGACGAAACAAGACCTCTGACAACAGCGGGATCGGACTCTACAGGAGAGGCAGACCACACCACGGCAAGGAGACATATCAGACTACACAACCTTGTCACAGCAAACCATTTAGGATCGAATATTGTAGTACAATAGAATTATACCATACATAAACGCCCGAGGACATCATACCAGTGCGTGTAACAGTCCATGGATGTCAGGTGCGTCAGACATTACATTAGAATTTGATAACATATCAAAACTATTGGGACCAGATGGTGTGTAAGAGTTAGATCGGAACTTTGAAGGAGAGTTGCATCAGACGATAGAATAAAACATCGTCGCATCAGACCACAAAGTGGGATCAGTCGGCACAATATTGCATGGGCCGTCTGTCCATGCAGAAGACTGGGATCGGACCTTACAGCAGGATAGATCAGACAATAGGAAACGTGGACTCAGATCAATCATGAAATAAGGATCAGGCAATGCAACATTGTCGCATCAGACAAGACGGGAAATGACCAGACCATTCAAGCAAAATGGGATCAGGGCACAGAAATGAGAGGGTTCAGACTACTCAAACTGCAGAAGAGAATGGTATGGAGACGGGTTAGAGTGAGATGGAACAATTGATGAAATCCACATCAGACCAGAGGATGTTGTGGGGAGGTTACAGAAGAGTGGGATTGGGGCCGAAGGCTGAGTTGGACAAATCAATTGAGGTGAATTTGATATAAGCCTGCAGGGGACTGGTGTCAGTGGACGCAGAGGTGTTATGACTTTCCAGGCTTTGGAGTTTCTCCATGAAATATTTAAAATAAACAATGCATCCCAGCAGAAACTTTACACGGCTGACCTCATCCGGTTATTCAACTATTCAGAATCTTTATATATTTCTTTTACTGTGTTGATAGTACAATCACCCTGTAGAGATGTCAAAGGGTAGAGAATCTCTCCCCTTGAAATTTAATTCATTGTCGTTGTCTGCAGTGGACGGGACGCAACAAAAAAAATGCTTGGAGCATATCGCAATGTGTAGAAAATATTGTCCGTGATCATTGTTGTTGTTGAAGTTCCTGGTAAGTGAACGAAATAATTCCCTCTTTCAAAACTCTATAGATTATGACAGATTTTGGAACGGTTCGTGGGGATTAGGAGATGGGAATCAGATTAACAAATCCTGAAGACGGAAATCAGGTAACTGCCAACTGTCTGTTTGATCAGAGTATTCCGAAACAATGTTGCAGGTATTTTCTAAGTGCCGTATGACAGTCATGACACGCATTTAAAAAATATCAGAGTTTAGGCAAACTGAACAGTTGATTTCAAGACGAGAAATCATGTTCACAAACCTAATAGGTTTTCTGTAAACTGAACCGAGGGAATGGAGAATGGCGGATGTAGGGACATTTTTTTCAGCAGGCGTTTGATATAGTGCCGCATAAGAGGTCCCATTGCAAAGTCGTAGCTCATCGATTGTGGCAATAAACGAGCAATAACGGAAAACTGATCAATGACAGGAAGCAGGGGTCAAGAATAAACGAGTCTTATTTTGCTCTGTCTGAATAACGGTAACATGTGGGATCCCCCAGCGTAAGTAAGTGTGCCCAATAGATGAAGGGACCAAATAAAACTTTTAAAAAATTGCCGATGACAGGTGACAGTGTTTTACTGTGAGATATGGGAGAAATTCCAAAAAAAGATCCGCCGATTTAGGTAGCTCGAGTGAGCGTGCGATTACATTGCAGATGTAATGTAACTTGAATAAATACTTAGTTATCAGCATTGCAGGATAAAAGACAAAGATTAAATATTGGTGGTGAACTGTGAAACGTCGATGGACCAATTAATCTGGGTGTCCTCTTGTGCCAGTCACGGGGCATCGAATACTCAAGATGTAAATGACCTGTTGCCCTTCATCGCAAGGGGAATTTAGTATAGGAGGAACTTTGTGTTTTAACGGCAATGTATCAGTAACACGGCGAGCTGGCACCTGGTATTGGTATTGGTATTGGTTTATTATTGTCACTTGTACCAAGGTACAATGAATAACATATCTTGCATACCGATCGTACAGGTCCATTCATCACACAGAGCAGTTGCATTGAGTTAGTACAGAGTACATTGATGTAGTGCAGGTAAAAACAATAACAGTACAGAGTAAGGTATCACAGATACAGAGAAAGTGCAGTGCAATGAGGTGCAAGGTCACAACAAGGTAGATCATGAAGTCAGAGTCCATTTCATCATAAAAGGGAACCGATCAATTGTCTAATCACAGTAGGATAGGTTTTATCTCGCTGCCGCTGAAATGATATGCAGGTCACCGATAATGTGTGCAGCAATCCTGGTGTCCAGACTGGACGCTTGATATCATGACTGTGATGTGCGGAGAGATTCGATGGTTAGATCTAACACTGGCAACAGTTTCTAAAATGAAAGGAAAAATGTATAAAAATTCTGACGGATGTTGACACGCTCTATTCAAGGGCCATGCATCTCCAGGATGGGGTTTGGGGACACTGTTCCCAGTCGCATTGCACGGTGTAATAGATTAGAGCGGAGAGGAAGAGATTTTTATTCAATTGAGAACGTGATGAAACCGTGGAATACTCTGTCACAGATCGCTGTTGAGGAAAATTCGCTGAATATGTGTAAGAAAGAGATTGATGGATTTCTACGGACAAAAGCCATTAATAGATACGAGGAGATGGAGGAGGTGTACGTCATTAAGATAGCGGATGAGCCATGATCGAACCAAATGGTTGTGAAGTCTGTGAATTCTTCAACGCCAACAATTCTCGTATTTTTCTCCCTGTATCTGTGTTGGATCTACTCTGTGAGAAAGGTGCGAAATTCCCCCTCGGTGGCTGGAATGCAAACACCATAGCAGTGATATTAATTCATGGAGTTAAAACTCCTCGCCGCTACTCAGAGTCAAATTAAATGAAAACTCAGTAACTAATGCTGGAGGGGTGCTGTCGACTGCTGTGACAGTGGGCTGTGCAACTTATATCAGGCCACTGGCAGCATGTAGCATTGTGAAAGTGAACTAATAACTCCGTGCTACAATTGGCGAAGCAACTGTATATTACTGGGAAGGACAATTGCTGTAGAATTATACGACGCGCCTCACTGACTTGAGTACATCAACTGAAAAGTGGTCTTGTATGAACAGCAGTGACTGTCACAGCAGAATTGTGTCCAGTGTGGTCACAGCCCAGCAACACAGCCACTCTGCTGTCGGATTCTATGATGTCGTCACCCTCTGTATGTTCTCTCCTCCCGTCCGCTGATATGCCGAGTCTCAAAAGGCCTGGATAACAAGATCGGCCACAGTTAAATTTGTAAAACTGGATGCTTCAGAGATTGATTAAATCATTGACAGGGCCAACAGAGCTCCTACAAGTGGTAGGCTGCTGGTACTATTCCCACGGTCACTGCGCCATTCTCTGTCTTTCTTTCAAACTGAAAAGGAGAGATTGGGAAGTTTGAACAGCGTTTCAGATCTTCAATTTACTATCACCGACCCGAAAGCATTCTCCCTGGATTTTTAATCATGAGGCCAATCCTGAATTAACTCCAGAAAGTTAAGTGTTTACTCATCTCCAATCTGTCTTCTCTGCACTTTCTCCAGTAACTTTGGTGGCGATTGTGATCCTGACCCCTGGGATGTGCGGCCTCTCCATCTGCACCCTGGTTACCCGGTGGCCATGGCAACGGGGGATCTACTGGTCATTATCACGAAGGACATTTTACATCGGATTGTTGGGCATTATTTCCCGGCGAGCATCCTAGATATCGCCCCAGTGTGCAGGACCAACTACGTACTGTCCTATGTCGTCTTAGACTGTTCTCTCTGGTTCACGTCACTTTCACCTTTAATCGATTTGTCGCCATTTGCTTCCAGAAGCTGAAAGCAAAATATTGTTCTAGAAAAACTGTGTCCGTGATTCTAGCAACAACGGGCATTCTGTTCTCTGTGAAGAACTAACCCTTTTACTTCACACAGGAAACTGGAGAGATCTTCGATAATGTTCTGTGCAACGAGGGGCAGTTATTATACTGACCCCGGGAGGATAGTATTTGACTGGCTCGACACGGTTTGTTTCTCCGTTCTTCCCTTTCGCTGTAATTCTGCTGCTCAACGCTCTGACACTCAGGCACATTTTAGGGGTCAGTCTGGTCCACAAGGGGCTGAGGGGTCAGAGCAAGGCTGAGAACCGCAGTGACACAGATATGGAGAGCAGGGGGAGGTCTGTGGTTTTACTCCTCACCCTCTCCGGTAGCTTCATCTTCTTGTGGATTCCGGCGTTGTAGATTTCATCTATTCTCAGATCACAAGAACAGGAGCGGTTCCGAGTGATTATGAAGCGATCCTGCACGTTGCAGGATATTTGTTGAGTAATATCATCCGCTGCAAGAACAAGTTTATTTACGCGGTGACTTAGTCCACGTTCAGAGAGCAGGTGTAGAGCTAAGTGAAATATTCGGTCACCTCAGTGCGTCATTTGCTGAGTAAATGCTTCCTCTATCTCGGCTTGCATTTTGAAGTAACAACCAACGAAATTACCTACAGACAATCCTCGCGGTCGAACCACGCGCAGACGTGGAAACATGCAAAATGCTAGGGACAGGACACACGGATGTTCGTGCCTCGTTCACCAATGGATCTGATCAGGGCTCATTTTTCAAAGTGAGTGCCCTGTTCCAGTCACTTCCTGGAGTGCAGACCCTTCAACCCCCATTGCACGCGTTTGATGACGCACTACCTACAATCAACAGTAGCGGTGAACCCCTCCCACAATTGCTGGGAGTAACTGATATATCACCAACTTAAATGGTGGAAAAAAATCAGCCCATCATTCCATTGCCGATGACACGTTACGTACTATAGCCAGGATAGACTGCCTAAAATTCCTGGGGTCATTTATACGATCAGTACAATACCCGGTTCACCGAGACTCTGGCCACAATGCTTTTGATTCCCACACAAGGACTCATTCGTATTGGAACAGAATGTCCTGAAACACTGACACCGTTTCCTTTTGCCCGAAGTCACCGATACAAAATTTCACGATTATTCTCCCACAGTCCAGAGGGTGCATCACACTGTTTCCAGACCCCGGGCATCAAGTTCTTAGAATACGCACTGTTGTCTTTCTCTGGATCACCCTCCAAACTCCCATAATGTACCTTCATCTTCCTTTTCTCCACTCAGTTCCTTTGCTTAGAATGATAGGAACTTCATCAATCGGCTTTGAAGCATTTTTTTTATAAATTACTTTCATCTATTTGGTTTCGTTGAATAGCGGAGCGAACATGAAGGCAATTCCGAGCAGCCGTTCCATCCCCCTTGTCCGCTAGACATCACAGTCCGAATTCCGCTTTTGAACTGAGGATTTCCTTCGGTCCACGTCCGTCAGTTCAGGGCAATGTCAGCTCCACATATTCTGCTGCTGACCGAACCTGTGGATTCCATCTATGCACCCGCGCTCTTTCTTGGAGATTGTGAGTGATTCTTCTCCCAGCATCATTATATCTCCTTCAAATGCTGCTGTTGTTTACTGTGATGCCTGACCTTCGACTTTCCATTCTTTTCAACTGCAATGTTTGCTGTAAAATGGCAGCTGGATTCGCATATTAGCATCAGGGATTATAACGATATTCGCTTGATTAACATCAGCATTAACATCACCTTTTCCGCAAGCATCCAATTCAGTTTTTGGTTTTAATTTCCCGAAACTCAACTGGAGCAGCCTCCTAAATAACCTGTCAACAAGAGCTGTTCAGATGCTGGGCAACCGAGTTCATGATTCAATCCTTGACGCCCCAATGCCTTTGCACCAGTCAAGATTCTGACTTGATACTCGCCACTTGCCCAGATGTACTGCTGAGCAGGTTCAGAGAAGTTCCACACCACTTGAGCAAAATCGTCGACTTGGTTTGCAGTCCCTCCACCACTATAAACATTACTTCCCTCCACCGCCGGCTGAGAACGGCTGCAGTTGTTTCATCGACGCAATACACTGCAATTGATGGCATATTTATTCTCAACACTGTTCCATACCGAAGGACTGTTTCATCAAGCAGTATAATGGCAATTTTTGCATGAGAACAGCAACAACGGTAAGTTCCCCTTCACTTCACATACCATTCTTCTGTACGAATGGTAGGCAAGACAAGGTTTTCACTGTACCTCGGTAAAATTGACAATAATAAACCAATACCAAAACAAATTCACACACCATTCTGACAAATAATCAAATGGCCCGTTATTTATCGTCACTGGGTCCAATTTCAGGAAGACTCTTACTGATACCACTGTGAAAGTAAGTTCATAAATATTCGAGACGCGACTTCCGCCACCGTCTTATCGTCAATTGGAGATGTTGTCAATGAAACCCAAATAAATGCATCTCACGACAAACCACACCGGACAATGACTTTGCCTATTAACTGTACTTCTTTATGAATGCCGATTAGTTCAAACAACTCAATGATTTGCTTCGTATAAGAATAACAAGTCCATTAACATTTAGCTTCACAAATCTTCAAGTTAATTTCACGAAATCCAAAGCTCATTAATTCCTTCAGACAGTCCGTGGCCACACGTCGATATTGCGAGTCCCTCTTCGAGTCAACGACTTGGGATCGTTTTCATCAGTTGTTGGTCTCCGGAGTTATTGTTATCGATTATTCCATGTACACCTTGTTTTTCTATATTTCTTTGTGAACTTTACAGACATTGCTTTGATTTTATCCCCAATTATAAAATTATAATTCGACTCCCTTTCCATGTCGGTACCCGTTGCATTGATATTTTCAACTCGCTGCTGGTTCCCATAATTATTCCCGCGACCTGGTCCGCAATTATCAGAGTTTACACTTGGACAATACCGTCCTGTGTGAACAGCATCTCAAATTGTCTGTGTTTCTCGGTATCAATGACAGTGGGGGACATATTCACACAGCCGTAAAGTTATTTCAGGTTACAGCTACGTTCCCAGCATTTTGCTGGTTTCAGGTTGCTGCACAAAGACGTTTCTTCAGCGGGCAGTCGGAGTTGAGAGAGAAGTACAAGGCCGCAGCGAAACATCCGCGCACACGAATCATTCAATTAATTAATAAGAAATTAAACACATAGGCGGCGCCCGGACACCGTTGGAGGTGTTGTCAATCCAGATCCAACAGCATTGGCTGGTTACATGAACAGGCATCACTGAGCGATAAACGGGACTAGGTACAGCATGCAGCCCCATCAGGCCTCCGAGTCTCTGTCCACCATCAGCCACGCATTTTATTCTGATCCTGCCCCATCCCATTTTGATATCCTAACGTTCCCATCTGCGTTCCATTCCCCAGTAGACCCCGATTCTACCACTCAATCACATTTTAGGCACAATTGACAGCGGGCAATCCGCATTCGCTTGTAAAGCATGAGACCCAGGAGCATCTGGATGAGACCGAAGCGGTCGCAGAGAATAGAGAAAGGTGTTAATCCAATACGGTTGTTTTCGTGGCGCTCTTCAACTTCCCTAATATAAACTGGGACCTCTTTATTGTTGGAAATTTAGGCGGGGCAGAATTTGTTTGGTGCATCAAGCAAGGTTTCTTAAATCAACATATAGACAGTTCAATGAGGGGAAGGGCCGTACTGTTCCTCTCGTACTGTTGTGTAATGAGCCTGGTCATGTGACTGACCTTTCATTTGAGAACCGTAAGGAAACAATGCCCACAATTCCTTAAATTTTAAGATAGCTATCGATAAGGAGCAGTATGGACCTTGAGGGAACGTATTTCATTGGAGCAGGACAAATTACGAAAGCATTAGGCAGGAGCTCGGGAGAGTTAACTAAGAACAGCTGTTTTTGGGCAAATCCACATCTGACGTGGATGGTGTTTAAAGATCAACAGATTAGTTAATTTGCGGATGACACTAAGATTGGAGGTGTAGTGGACAGCGAGGAAGGTTTTCAGAGCTTGCAGAGGGACCTGGACCAAATGGAGAAATGGTCCAGTAAAATGGCAGATGGAATTTAATGCAGACAAGTGTGAGGTGTTGCATTTTGAAGGACAGATCAAGGGAGAACATAGTAAATGGTAGGGCACTGAGGACTGCGGAGGAACAAAGGGATCTGGGAGTTCAGATACATAATTCCCTTAAAGTAGAGTCACAGGTAGACAAGGATGTAAAAAAAAAAGGCTTTTGGCATCCCGGCATTTATAAACCAAAGTATTGAGTAAAAGGAGTTGGAATGTTTTGGTGAGGTTGTATAAGTCATTAGTGAGAACAAATGTAGAATATTGTGTGCAGTTCTGGAAGGATGTCAGTGAGATTGAAAGAGTGCAGAGGAAATTTACAAGAATGTTTCCGGGTCTTCAGGAGTTGAGTTGCAGGGAAAGACTGAGCATGTTAGGACTTTATTACTTGGAGCGGAGAAGAATGAGGGGAAATATGATAGAGGTTTATAAAATGATGAGTGGCATAGACATATTTAATGCAAGTAGGCTCTTTCTACCTAGATTAGGGGAGATAAGTACGAGAGGACCTGGATTCTGGGTGAAAGGGGAAAGGTTTATGGGGAACATTAGGAGGAACTTCTTCACTCAAAGAGTGGTGGGAGTGTGGAACGGGCTGCCATCTGATGTGGTAAATGCGGGCTCGTTCTTAACTTTTAAGTGTAAATTGTATAGATACATGGACGAGGGAGGTCTGGAGGGGTATGGGCTGGGGGAAGGTAAATCAGAATAACAGAATAATGTTTCAGCACATACTCGAAGGGCCGAATGGCCTGTTTTATGTGCTGTAGTTTTCTATGGTTCTATGGTTGTAGCACAGGATACAGGACATGTATGTTCCAGTAAGAAGGAAAGACAAGGATCACAAGGTTTGTTAAACTTGGATGTTGAGAGATGTGGCAAATTTAGTCATGAACAAAAAAATAAAGTATGAAAAGCTCAGGAAGTTAGGATCAGACAGAGCACTTGAGGATTATAAAGAATCAAGAACAGAATTCAAGAAGGGAATCATAAAAGACAGAAAGGACCATGAAAGGTCATTGGGAGGTATGATTAAAGAGAATCCCAAGGCATTCAGTGCATACATCAAGAGCAAGAGAATAACAAGAAAACGGGTAGGACCACTCAAGGATAAAGGAGGGAACATGTGCTTTGGCACGGAGGAAGTGTGTGAGATCCTTAATGAGTACACTGCATCAGTATTTCCCAAGAAGAAGTACTTTGAGTAGAAGACAATCATTGCAGAGCGTACTAATATGCAAGTGCATTTCGAGAAAAAGGAGGAGGTAGTGTTGTGTCTCTTCAAGAACAGTATTGTGGATGTACCCATATCCGAATGGGATAGGTTTTGAGAGAGGAAACAGATGATATTTCTGTGGCCTTGACCAAAATATTTTTGTTTACTCTAGCCATAGGCGATGCCCGGAGAACTGACGGGGAATTAATGTTTTTTTCATTATTCAAGAAGGGAAACGGGGATAATCCTGGACACGATGGACGCATGTCTCACGTTGGTGGTTGGGATGTTACTGGAGAGGATTCTTAGGGATAGGATTTATGAGCATTTGGAAAACTA
Organism: Pristis pectinata; assembly: GCF_009764475.1. NCBI lineage: Eukaryota > Metazoa > Chordata > Chondrichthyes > Rhinopristiformes > Pristidae > Pristis > Pristis pectinata. The sequence continues at coordinate 982,441 of NC_067449.1, read as the reverse complement.
TGACCTAAATAGGGACGGTCAGCATGGCTTTGTGCCTGACTAACTGGATTGAGTTTATTGACAAGGTGACGAGGGATATTGATTAAGGTAGAGCTGTGTCTAAAAGGGATTAAGTACGTCGTTTGACAATTCCCTCATGGGAGGGTCATCCAGATTATTAAAACTGTGTTATGACTATTTCGATTGGTTGATTCAGAAATGGCTTGGCCGTAGTAGACAGATGGTCGTTGCTGATGGTACTTATTCTAGTCGGTGGTCAGTAACGAGTGGTGTTCCTTAGGGATCCGTTCTGGTACCTCTGTTGTTTGTGAAGCACATAAATGACCTGGATGAAAATGTACATGGGCAGGTTCGTAAGTTTGCTGAGGATGAGAAAATTGATGATGATGCGGAAAGCGTAGACGACTGGCAAAGGATTCAGCGGGATGTCGATCATTTGCAGATATGGGCGGAGAAATGAGACACAGCGTTCAACCCAGCTAAATGTGGAGTGTTACACTTTGGGAGATCTAATATACAATGATAGCACACTGTTAATGGGAAGACCCTTAACAGTGTTAATGAGCAGAGGGGTATTGGGGTCCAAGTCCATAGCTCCTTGAAAATAGCTACACAGGTTCATAGGGTGGCAAAGAAGGCATATGGCATGCTTGACTTTATTAGCCGAGTCATTGAATTCAAGTGTCAGGAAGTTATGCTGAAGAATTAGTAAACTGTAGTTGGGCCGCATCAGAAGTATTGGATTCATTTCTGGTCGCTCCATCATTGGAAGGTGCCGAGGCTTTTCAGAGAGCGCAGAATAGGTTTACCAAGATGCTGCCTGGATTTGAGGGCATGTTTTATGAGGAGAGGTTGGACAAACGTGAGTTGTCCTCTCTGAAGCGGCGAAGTATGAGGGGAAATCACTAGCGATTTATAAGATTGTGAGGGTCATAGATAGAATAGACAGCCTGTATATATTCCCGGGGTAAAAGTGTCTAAACCCGGAAGGCATGCATTTGGGGTGAGAGGGGGTAAGTTTAAAGGAGATGTGCTGCGAGAGTTTTTACATAGTAATGGTGGATGGCCGGAAGGAGCTGCCTGGGGTGATAGCGGAGACAAATACGACAGGGGCGGTTGAGAAGCTCTCAGACAGGCACATGAATGTGAGGAAATTGGAAGAATTTGGACATTGGGCATTTATTTACTAATTTAATTGGATCGGCAAAATATTGCGGGTGGAAGGGCCTGTTGCGGTGCTGTTCTATGTACTACGTTCTATGTTGACTGAAACAGTACCGGATGTTAGTGGAACTGTGATGAGTCATTATGATTGACGAAGGACGAGTGATGATGGGTGCTTGATGTTTGCTGGGGTCTTGTTTGATTAAGGGATTCATATCTATGCTGTATGACTCCATGAATCCGATGTCCCAGCAATTTTTGATTGCGTAGCATTACTAATTCTGTTGACTGAACCGTATAAACTAATAAGATCAGTACCTCTATTTTTCTGCGGCTAATTCCAGTAGAATCAATTCGAAGATTCAAAACGTGTGCTTTCCCAATTTTCTCCACATTGGGATGCAAGCTGCACCCTTGAACCTCTTGTCCCAGCTCTACCAGAGTGGGAAACCCTCTAGAGTAAGGTACACCCTCTCGCCAACTGTTCCGCATGGAGACCATTGGAAGTTAACTCCATCGTACTCCTGCATTTTTTGGCTGACGATTTGAATCATGGCGGCGAGCCTCACGAATGCTATATCATTGCTGATGCATGCCACGCAGGACCCATTTCCCAAGAATTCTGTTGATGAATTCGCCATGCTGCAGAAAGGAATTCGAAATACTGGTTGTGGCATTTATGTTGGAGGTCACGAGGTAGCTACCCCCCCCCCCTGTATTGAATTAGTCCTGGACGTCCCCATACCATGAAGGCACAGAGAGTTGAGTTCGCTGCAGGAGCTTACGTGGTAAACTACCCCGATCGTTTTCCACCAGCTTCGATAATCCATTCGGACAGTGTGTCTGCATGCAACAGCCTTGCATATTTTTGCCACAATGGAAAGCTGGAGGATTTGTTCCCCTGGACAACAAGTCTGTTTCCTCTGACACCCCTCTGAACTACATTTTCCAGAAAGCTCAAGGCCATCAGTGCCTGGATATCAGGGTCAAAGCACACCATCGGATGTCTCCCATATGCAATGTCCACCCTGATGATTTGGCCAAACTGGTGATTTGAACGGGTGGTCCCTGGCGCCGCTGCTCGGTGTATTAGTGCCCGACGTTCCTGTTGAACAAACAGACAGTGCATACCTTGTTCATTTACATCAAGGAATTCCAACCACGAACCAAAGGGTTACAATCTGTGTTGTGCCGTGTCAGGTAAAATGCGGCACACCATAATGTAAGAAATGTTGTTACTTGTGCCCAAGTTAACCCTGAACAGTGCACTGGGAAAAGAGATCCACGACACATCCGACAAGCAGGTGTTCCGTGGACTGCCTCAAAATTCATTGTCAGACACTTCCCGCCTTGTAAAGCATATGCGGGGGGCGGGGGGGTGGGAGGCGGGGGTGAGGTGTTGACAGTCCAAATACATCCTGTTCATTGTGGATATCTTTTCTTAATAAGGCTATTGACTCCGATTAGGTACCCACTTTTAAACCATGGATGTGTTTGCAATCAACCAGACATTTCACATTGTGAAGCGGGATGTAAGCTGTCTTTGACCCTGGGGGGTTCGGGTGATCAAGCTATTGTATATCCGACCAGGTGGGAAGGGCAGAAGCGATGAAACTAGGGTGGGAGTTGTCCTCGATTATGTTAGCTGTTTTGCCGAGGCATCGGGAAGTTTTGATAAAGTCAATGGAGAGGGATGCTGGTATTCGTCATGGGCTGGGTTTCGTCACGTCTCCCTTTAATGACTTACGGTCTTGGGCAAAGCAGTTTCCATACCAAGCCACGATGCACCCGACTGGGATACTTTATATGGTGCACCTGTAAAAAATGGTGAGGGTAATCGGGGACATGCCGAATTTCATTAGTCTTCTGAGGAAGTAGCGGCGCTGGTGTGCGTTCTTGGCTATAGCGTCTACAAGACTGCACCACAGATCGCTGGTGATGTTTGCACCTGGGAATCTGATTCTCTCAACCAACATAGGACGTGGTCCCCAATAACTTGAGAAAAGGAGAGTGCCCGGGTGAATATTTGGAGCATAACGTGTTTCCCAATTTTACATTCCACTGATAAAATGATTTTTTGGAATGAATTGCCAGAAAATGTGTTGCAGGCAGGAAACGTAACAATATTTAACAAGGCGTCTGCACAGGTCCTTGAATAAGTAAGGCATGAGGGATATGGAACTAATGCAGGCAAGCGGATGTGTAGAGATATGCACCTTGGCCGGCATAGACCTGGTGGGACGAAGGATCCCTTTTTGTTATTTGCAGCTCAATGAGCCTGTCCGTCCAACGTCCAAGCATCTGTCTGCACATCTCTAACCAGTTCAGATGCTCTTTCAGTTTAAGCATCTGCACCTGTTCAAGGGCCTGCAATATAGTGATTGCACTGATTTCTTTCAATTAGGGAAGTGCTTATCAGATTAGCTGCTTGCGTAGTTTTGCGACTGCATACGTCTCAATGGCTTTATTGATTTGAACTTTTGGGGGGCAACATATGCTTGAATGACCTTTTCGTTGGAGATTCTTCACGTCTTTGACATCGGGAAAAAAAGGCACACACAAGGAAGATTTGATTGACCTCGAACTGAGGGAATTTTCCAGAACGAAAACCTGCAGGCCTGAGCGGGCAATGAGACATCGGAAATTTCAATGGAGTAGGACGATGGACAACCTCAAATAGCCTCAAAGTATGACTTCTGAGAGTGCTTTAAGCAACAAACCTATACAGATTTCGTGAACCATCACAGAGATGTTGCAATTCTGGGGCAGTACATGACAACTGGGATTTAACTCGAATGACGTATTTTCTTTCGCAGTTCAATAATCATTTTAGAAGATATTGGATGTTCAGTGTTGGAGTGAAAAATCATCAGGGTATAAAATAAGGGTTGTGAAGAAACACTGGCTCAGAGCTTCCTTAAGAGAGATCACGGGCAGCTGGACGACAGCCTTATTCTCACACAACATGCTTGCCATATTTTACGGTGTCAGGAAAATATATTTTCTGACTGTTGCTGTTATTGGTGTTCCTGGTAAGAACATTGGCAAAATACCTTCTGTAATTGTGCGTGTGATATATTTGGAATCGCCCTGTCCCCCGCAGTGCTGTAATGCAGTTTTATCAGTGACCACAGCGTAGATATCCGGAGTCAGATCCGTGCTCATTCGGAAAACCCCTTTGCGCTTTGTTCTGTTGCTTTGGTTAAAAATATACCAACAGTTAAAATAGTCGCCGGCAGGGAATCGTAGGAAAGTGATGGGTGTGCATTTCGTGTTTTATCTTTTCGATGCGGCTGTCACTGAAAACACCGATAATCAGGGCTCTCTGGGAGTTGTTGTTTTCGGGCTAGCGAGAATTCCAGACGATATGTTTTTTTTTAAATGCCAACACACTTCGATTATTTTTCAAAAAAAAGTTACGAAGTATTCTTCGAAAATGTTCAGAGGTCCCAGTCAGTATAGGGGGATAGAAGGGATCAGAGCTCGTTGACATTCAGTAGTTTGTGCGGAACTATCCGGAAGTCAAATGGAAACCATAGGAACCATAGAAACGCTACAGCCCAGAAAAACAGGCCATTCTGCCCTTCTTGTCTGTGCCGAAACATTATTCTGCTAGTCCGATCTACCTGCCCCCAGCCCATATCCCTACAGACCTCTCTCGTCCATGTATCTATCCAATTTACTCTTAAAAGTTAAGAGCGAGAGGAAATTGGATAGATACATGGACGAGAGAGGTCTGGAAGGGTATGGGCTGGGGGCAGGTAGATGGGACCAGCAGAATGTCGTGGCTTTAGTGTACCTCAGCTTGCTTCCACACGCTATTTCACATACCCGCAGGAGGGCTTTAAGACGCAGCGTTGCCGGCTCTGGAGTCTTTTAAACTGGAGCCGCAATGAAGGACAGCACTTACCGTCTCTGGTCCAACAACCAGTCAGAACAATGCGGCAGTTAAAGTAACTTTTGGTATTAACTTAAAGCACCAGATTTTATGCAATTACATGCACCTAATTTTAAGTGGAATTTGAGCATTTGAGATTGCAAATGAAGAACCTGGAAACATTCAGCGGTCAGGCAGAAAATATGAGGAAAAGGTCAGGGAGCGATTCCGGTCTCAGACAGGTTATCAGAATTAAGGACGTGTGCACAGGTCAAATGTCGCGGACGGATGCCGGTATCCGGCATTATAACCACTGTACCACTGTTCCGCAACCCAGTTGTGAGCAAGTTGTGGCTTGCTGTACAGGTCATGGTGAGATTTTTTTGAACTCGAGCCGCAAGCCTAACCCTGTTATTATTGAATGAAAATCCTCGACCGAGTTGAAAAACATTGACAATATTCATCCAGTACGAAGCTCAACCAGGCCGCCAGAAAACGGGATGTGTTATCAATCAGTGCTGTTCATACACGTGGACTGTTTCTTTTCTTTGTTTTTTTGGACTAATATGTGATACATGGACGCTGCACTGTTGAACTCCGTTGATCCTGCATCTTCCGGTCTTTGCTGTTGTTGAACTAAAATATTTCATGGACAATCGGAAGTTATATTAGTTACGCTTTTCTGTATTATAACCCCCCACGATCCACTGTCCAATAATTAAGAAAACCCGAAGGTTGCTCAACTGACTCGCCGCTTCCTGCTCCCGCGCTCCGTTCCACTCAGCGGGGCCAACATCCCCACCTTGCACTGAAACGCACTTTATTCCTCTACCCCCACGCCCTTGGAAATCATCTGACTCTATATTCCCCGATGCAATGAAAGTGATCAGGTTCAATGCAAATGTATATTTCTACTGCGTAACCTCAGATACAAGAGAATTAAAAATGTGTCAGGGTGCCAACTTAATTTTAATTTAAATATTTGTTTTCGGTTAACCCGTGTGTTACAAAGGAACGCGGGAAACAACCAAGTATGTGTCAAGGAATGGCGGACCACAGCTTTCAAGGAATGGACGTGGAACACGTAAACCGGGGCAACGATGCGTGGAGATTAACTGGAAACGGGACCAGGATATGAGGAAGGACGGAAGGAAATGGCTATCGGACCACCCTGATGCCAAAAGATTGATATTTCCCAATCGTCCAGTTAAGGATTATCGGAGCCTTTCTGTACAATATAGATCAGAATATATCGTCACACACTTTCCACCCACCCACCAACTCCTGAGTGTTCCGTAGATATGAGCAGAGGGCAAAGCTGAACCCTAATACATAGCGTGACATCAAATGCTGCCAGCCTCAGTAATGCAACATATTTCCGTTATTCCGATACACTTCAGTCGTGACCAATGAGCAAAATGTCAGGACTATCAGGCGCTTTTCTCCTCTTAATATTGTGACACATTGTTACTTAACTTTTATATGGTGTTACGAAGTATAAATATGCATTTTCCATGAACCCAGTAACATTCATTTGTGAAGGGGAAATAGAAAGACATGAGTTTCAGTGCAGCGTGGGTACTGCCAGCGGCCCCGCTGAGTTGAAAGGAGCGAAGGACTAAGTAGACTTCTACCCAGCAGGGGAAACATCGTCTTTTCTGAATTATGGGCTAGGTGATTGTGGAGGGGAGGGGTGCTTAATAATCAATTGATACCAATGAAGCCCCCTCTGCTGTGTTAACAATTCACAACCCGCTGCATCCTACTACAGCTTCATGACATCCCGGTAACACGTGTTGGAGGTGTGGAAAAGTCGTGTTGTACATCTTGATTTTGATACCCTCTTAATCTCGACCCTTATCGACCACAATCTAAAGTTTTATTGTGATTGAACCCAGCCTCAATTGTCTGCTCTGAGACCACAGAGATATTCTTCTGTTATTTAGTCAATCTTTATTTTGCTTTCTCAGTGAACTTCTTGGCGATTGTGATCCTGTCCCGGGGAAAGTGCGGCCTCTCCACCTGCACCACTTGCTACCTGGTGGTCATGACAACGGTGGATCTACTGACGATCATTTATGAGGTGATACTGTGGAGGCTCAGCTATTATTATTTCTCTGGGACTTTCCTGGACATCACTCCCGTGTGCAGTGTTATATCTTCCTTGGGAACAGCAGCAATGCAGTGTTCTGTCTGGTTCACAGTCACTTTCACCGTTGACAGATATGTCGCCATTTGTTTCCAGAAGCTGAAAACAAAATATTGTACCGGGAAAACTGCGGCTGTGGTTCTGACATCAACCGGCATCCTGCTCTGTGTAAAAAGTGCTCCCATATATTTTACATGGCGACCCGGGATGGTAATCGACAATGTACCCTGGGACTGTTTTCAGAAACAGACCTACTTTACTGATCCCGGATGGGTGGGATATGGTTGGCTGGATACCGTTCTAACACCATTGCTCCCGTTCATGTTCATCCTGTTGCTCAACGCTCTGACAGTCAGACACATTTTAGTGGCCAGTCGCGTCCGTAAGCGGCTGAGGAGACGGAGCAACGCGGGCAACGGCAGCGACCAGGAGATGGAGAACAGGAGGAGGTCTGTGATCTTACTCTTCACCATCTCCTGCAGTTTCATCCTCCTTTGGTTCCTGTATGTTGTCGAATTTCTTTATTGCACCATTGGCGGAATGGATCGCAATAACTATAACGATTCCGAATACATATTTTTACAATCCGGAATCATGTTGCAGATTTTAAGTTGCTGCACAAACACATTTATTTATGGAGTGACTCAGTCCAAGTTCAGAGAGCAGTTCTTGAACGCAACAAGATATCCGTTGAACTTAATTGTTCAATTCATAAATAAACGTAGCAAGTGAGCTCGTTCAGACACGGGTCATTGTGTTTACATTTAAGACCCACGACGATTGGCTAGTTATCTGAAAACTTTCCACTGGGTAGAATTAAAGGGATCGGAATGAAGTGAAACAACCCCGACATAGGATCTTCTGCCACAGAGTCCGCGCCGTCAATCAACCCGCACTTTACCTACTCCTACACTTCTCTATTTTATTCCACCCGCCTCTCTATCAACGGTCCATTCCCCACCCGATGTTCATTCTGCCGCTTTTATCAATTCTAGGTCTAATTTACAGCTGCGTCAAACTTCAATGCAACATATATTCGTCATATGGGAGAAGAACTGTACCGGGAGGGCACAAATGCCCTCTGAAGGCGGAGAAGTGTGCAAGCATGGAGTGACAATTATTTGTCCCAGAGAAGACAGGGAGTTAGAAAACATAAAAACCATAGAAACACTACAGCACAGAAAACAGGAAATTCGGCCCTTCTAGTCTGTGCCGAAACATTATTCAGCTAGTCCCATTTACCTGCCCCCAGCCCATACCCCTCCAAACCTCTCTCGTCCATTTATATAACCAATTTACTCTTAAAAGTTAAGAACGAGCCCGCATTTACCACATCAAATGGCAGCCCGTTCCACACTCCCACCACTCTTTGAGTGAAGAAGTTCCCCCTAATGTTCCCCATAAATCTTTCCCCTTTCACCCTAAAGCCGTGTCCTTTCGTATTTATCTCCCCTAATCTAGGTGGAAAGAGCCTAATTGCATGATCCCTGTCTATGCCCCTCATCATCTTGTAAACCTCTATCATATCTCCCCTCATTCTTCTCCGCTTCAAGGAATAAAGTTCTAACATGCTCAATCTTTCCTTATAACTCAAATCCTGAAGACCCGGACACATTCTTGTAAATCTCCTCTGCACTCTTTCAATCTTACTGACATCCTTTCTGTCGTTCGGCGACCAGAACTGCACACAATATTCTAAATTTGGTCTCACCAGTGGCTTATACAACCTCACCAAAACATTCCAACTCCTATACTCAATACTTTTGATCTATAAATGCCAGGATTCTAAAAGCCTTTTCTTACAACTCTGTCTACCTGTGACTCTACTTTCAAGGAATTATGTATTTGAACTCCCAGATCCCTTTGTTCCTCCGCACTCCCCAGTGCCCTACCATTTACTTTGAGGAATGGTGTATTTTTTAAGCTGTAAGGATAAAATAAGATATCTTTGTTAATCGCATGTACCTGGAAACACATAGCGAAAAACATCTTCTGCGCAGAGTGTTCTGGTGCAGCCCGTAAATTTCGCTACACTTCCGGCTCCAAAATGGCACGCCCACATAACCCGTACGTCTTTGGAATCTGGGAGGAACAGGAGCACCCAGAGGAAACGCACGCAGACACGGTGAGAACGTACAAACTCCTCACAGACAGCGGACGGAATTGAACCCAGTTCGCTGACGCTGTAATAGTTTCACACTAATCGCTACACTACCAACCTGCCGATAGTGCAATTTATACACAAAGTGCACATAAGTTCTTCCTCATCAAGAGGGCCCTAAGGCAAACTATTATCTCAGTGGAGAAAGATTTTATATGAGCAAAGCACAGAGGAATAAGAGAATTGAGAATGTTGTCCAGAAAGCGCAGCAGTGTGTTAGGAAGACAGCTGGAAGCTCGGTCTTTGTTTGAAGAAGAGCAATGTTTGGAAATAGGGATTGTGACCAGAAAAAAATAAAAGCAACGCAATTACCACACACGGCATCATTCAAAAAGGCCTAATTCCCTGAACCCAAATCCAGAGCTCCTTCAAAACATCTAGTTGCACTTGGGACCTATTTCATCAAAATTCCACCTCAACGAAATTTCGGAACTCTGTCGCCCATGCACACCCACTTTGAAAATTCCGTACCTCACGTCTGGCCATTTGCTTTTCGAATAACACACTGCAGTCGGATAGTTAGCCTGTTTACCCATGTAGTTCAGCGTGTGCACATTCACCTGATTATCTCTGTGACGAATTTCCCCTTACACAATTCTTAGCAATATTTTTTACCTGAGCCTTCATAGTTACATGCAGTTGTTTCTTTTTGCAGCTCTCTGTCGCGGATGTAAATCTGATAACATACCATGAGATTTAATTGCCAAACATTAAATCTTGACGTTAAGACTTGCAGGTTTTTGAAATGGAAAGCTTGTGATGTGAGGTAACGTCTGGCGTGAACAGAAGATCAGCTGGCGAGATACTAGGAATAGGTAAGTCTTTCTTGGTTGGTAAAAGACAGCAAATGATGTGCCAGTAGGATTGGTGCTGCGACCTCCTCAACATTTTGCATTCGATTTAAAAATATTGGATGAAGGTTCAAATATCTCATTGTCAACTTTGCTAACGGCATATACTTATCGTTACGAATCGTGAATATGACATTATAAACCACCAATGGATATACGTCGGTAATGCGAGTAGTCAATGATCTTTCATAAGTTGAATGCATTGGAAAAACGTGAACCTTTGCATCTTGGTATGAAAAAGAGACAACAAAAAAGCAGGAAATCTAATTCATACGAGTTTGAAGAATTCCTGCTTTCAGAGTGAAGGTTTATTTCAAAGTACCGAGAATGCGGATACCGCAAGTATTTGGGACAGTTAAATATTTAATAATGCCAAAATAGAAACACAATTTGGTAGTTATCCTAAAGTTACGTTGTCATTGGAGAGAATACAAGAAGTATTCTGTAGTACGGTGGTCTCCTCATCCAAGGAAACAACTTAAGAACCTAAAACTGTTCAGTGATGGTTTACTGAAGTAAGGCCAGAGGAAATATTGAATAAGTCGAATAATTTGTGCTGGAGAGGTTGGTACTTAAGTTATCCTAATTTAATTTCCCACTCCTGCCTGCTGCAAAAACTTTCAGTGCCACGGTTCATTCTGTTTAATCGCTTTTTATTAGCAGTAGACGAAGAGGAAGAACCCTCCTTCAGCACCCTCTTGGAGTCTTTATCGGAGGGCTGCGCAATACAAAGGAGTAGGCATTAATTTGTACAGTTCTTGTCACGCACACTTACTCAATGTGTCTATCAATGTGCCGATCAGGCGCCTAAGATACAAACATGGCACTCATTGTTTAGTATAATTGGTTGACAATCAAGTTCCGGACACTGGAATTACCACCTTGTCTTGCGTTAGGGGCCTGCGTGCTCTTTTTAAAAAAAATTGTAATATGTACGGTCACAGATTTTTAACCCTTTACTTTCTAATTCCCTCATTTTATCATACCATGATAACCTAGAGGGGTGCCGAGAACGGGGCGATAACTTACTAATAAAGACAATATACAATAGACAATAGGAGCAGAAGTAGACTATTCGGCCCATCGAGTCTGCACCGCCATTGTGAGATCATGGCTGATCCTCAACAATCAATATCCTGTTCCTGCCTTGTCCCCATATCCCCTGATTCCCTTATCCATAAGAACTATCTATCTCCTTCTTGAAAGTGCCCAGAGAATCGGCCTCCACTACCCTCTGAGGCAGTGAATTCTACAAATTCACCACCCTCTGGAAGAAGAAGTTTTTCCTCACTTCTGTCCTAAATGGCCAAGCCCTTATTCTTAAATCATGCCCCCTGGACCTGGACTTACCCAACATCTGGAACATATTTCCTGTCTCTATCTTGTCCAATCCCTTAATAATCCTGTATGATTCAATCAGATCCCCTCTCAATCTTCTTTATCCCAGTGTGTAAAATCCCAGTCGCTCCAACCTCTCAGCATAAGACAGTCCCGACATCCCCGGAATTAACCTTGTAAACCTACGCTGCACGCCCTCGATAGCCAGGAGAAGGAGAAAGAGAGGCAGCATGAGTTACAAATGAGGCGTTAAGAGTTTGGAATCTGATTCTGATGATGGTTTTTCAGCCAGCAGAGAGGTTTGATTAGTCCCTCCTTTTGAGGAAGATCAGGTTGATCAGTATTTCCAACATTTTGAAAAGGATGCTGTGAGTTCAAACTGGCCAAAGGAAGGATGGGCTCTAATGGTACAGAGTGTGATTAAAGGTAAAGCTCAAAAAGCTTATTCTGCTTTGTCTGTTGAGGATGCAGCTGATTATACCAAGGTAAAACAAGCTATATTGAAGGCCTATGAATTGGTACCTGAAGCTTATAGACAAACATTTAGAGACTTGAGGAAATCTGCAGATCAGACTTATATGGAATTTGACAATGGAAAGAGAAGATGTTTTGAACGATGGTACATGCCTAAAAATGTACATGGGGATTTTGATAAATTGAAAGAATTGATATTAGTGGAAGTCTTTAAAAGATGTGCTCCAGCTAAGTTAACAACATATTTAAATGAAAAGGGAGTGGAAATTTTACAAGAAACTGCTAGGTTGGCAGATGATTATGCTTTAACCCATAAATCCAAATGGGGACAAACTAAAACCTTTCAAAAGAGTTACTAGGACAATCCAGGTAAACCGGAGATTAAATTAGGAGGTAATCAGAAAGGTAAGGATAAAAAGTACACAGTGCTGGAGAAACCTGTTGAGCGTACTTGTTATTACTGTAAGAAACCTGGCCATGTGATATCTGATTGTGCCATTTTGAAGAAAAAGAAGGAAGCTGTGCCCAGTGCTTGCTTTCAGGCAATTAAAAATCAAAAAGGTTTAGGAGATGCTGTTAAAGATCAGTCCTTGCAAGAGGTAAAACGGAAAAGTTGGAGGAGGTGAGAAAGGAATTCCGTTCTTATGTATCAGAGGGTTTTGTTTCACTGAATGATGGGTCACCCCAGGTGCCAGTGAAAATTCTTAGAGATACTGGGGCTTGCCAATCTCTCTTGCTGGACAGTGTTTTAAATTTTGGTGAAGAAAGTGACACTGGTGAGGTAAATCTAGTGTGAGGCCTTACAGATGACATCATATCTGTCCCTTTGCACAAGGTGATTTTAAAGTCAAAGTTCGTAGAAGGACCAGTCGATATGGGGATAAGACCTAGGTTACCAATGGAAGGAGTTTCTTTGTTATTGGGAAATGACCTTGCGGGTGGAGAAATTGTTCCCGTGGTACGGTTAACAACCAAACCAAGGATTGATGAGTCTGATAATGATCCATATGTATACCCATCATGTGCAGTGACTCGAGCTAGAGCTAGGGAATTAGCCAAGATCGACAGTCCGGTGCAGTCTGATGTAGTTCCTTGTGACAGTCATTAACAGGAAGAAAATTTTGATGCCTTATCTGAGACTTTTCTGTCTTCACTGGAGGATCAACATCCTTGTAGTGAGCCTGAATTTAAAGCTTTGTCTTTGTCGGGGAAGGAGTTTATGGTGTAACAGAAAGGACCGTGAGTTGACAGAATTGAAAGAGGAAGCACTCTCATGTGAGGAGATTGAGAAAGTGCCAACTGGATACTATGTCAAAAATGGAGTGTTAATGAGGAAATGGAGACCTCCTCATGTTACTGTTAATGAGCAATGGGAAGTTATTCATCAGGTTGTTGTTCCAAAAGTTTATAGGAATGAGATTTTAAAAATGGCTCATAGTATGCCTTTGGATGGTCATTTTGGTGTGAATAAAACTGTAGGGAAGATATTGAAACAATTCTATTGGCCTGGTTTGAGAAAAGATGTGGTGATATTTTGTCGAACTTGTCACACATGTCAGATGATAGGTAAACCAAATCAAAAACTTCCTGTGGCTCCGTTGAAACCAATTCCTGCTTTTGGTGAACCCTTTTCGAAGGTGATTGTGGACTGTGTTGGCCCATTACCAAAGTCTTAGACTGGAAGTCAGTATTTGTTAACCACCATGTGTGCCACTTCTAGATTTCCAGAGGCAATACCCCTTAGAAATATTAAGGCCAAGACGGTGTCAAAGGCTCATTTTTTTTCTTTACCTTGTTACGTTTGCCAAAAGAACTCCAATCTGATCAATGTGGTAATTTTATGTCAAATTGTTTTCAACAACTAGTCTATGAGCTGGGAGCAAAGCAGATTGTATCATCTGCATATCACCCAGAATCTCAAGGAGCTCTGGAGAGATTTCATTCTACTCTCAAAAATATGCTGAAGACTTATTGCTTTGAAAACACAAAGGATTTGGATGAAGGCGTTCATTTACTTTTGTTTGCCATTAGAGATTCAATCCAAGAGTCAACAGGATTTAGTCCGTTTGAGCTTGTATTTGGACATAGGGTGAGAGGACCTTTGGAGTTGTTAAGAGAGCAATGGGATAAAGAAGAAGTGCACTTGACTCTGTTGGACTATGTCCAAAAATTTGAAACTCGGTTGTACAGAGTCTGCCAGCTAGCGAGAGAGAATTTGAAAACCAGCCAGATAAGATTGTGACATATTTTGATAGACGTGCTCGGCCTAGTACATTTGTAGTGGGGCAAAAGGTGTTGGTATTTTTCCCTAGCCAAAATAATCCATTTCAATCTTGTTTTGCTGGACCCTATGTTATTGAATCTCGTGTGACTCATTTAACATATATATCAAAACACCAGAAAGAAGCAAGAAAACACAACTCTGTCATGTAAACATGCTAAAACCTTATTATGAGAGGGATTCAGTTGTGGGCTTGGTGGGTGATGTAAATGTTGTTACTGGAATGCCTGATGTCGATGTTGAGGAAGGCCAATTTAGACCAAATATTGTTCTTTCGAAACTAAAAAAAAACAAAATATCCTGGAGAACCTTGAAACAAAGTGAGACCATTTACAAGTTTCACAAAAACAACAGATGAGAGAATTAATTTTAAAACTTAAAAATCTGTTCCCAGATGTTCCAAACAGAACATCGATTATTACCCATGATGTTGATGTTGCGGATACAAAACCAATCAACCAACACCCATATCGAATGAATGTGGAAAAAAAGTAAAATTGTCGATCAAGAAATAAAATACATGTTGGAAAATGATATTATTAGACATTCTACTTCCAATTGGAGTTCTCCCTTTGTTATTGTACCTAAACCTGATGGAACTGTTAGATTTGCACAGATTACAGGAAAGTGAATGCTGTAACAAAGTCAGATGCTTAACCTATTACTAGGGTGGATGATTGCATAGATAGAGTGGGAAAGGCAAAATTTCGTAGAAAGATTGACCTATTAAAAGGGTACTGGTGTGTTCCATTAACAGATAAAGGAAGGGAGATTTCTGCCTTTGTAACCCCTTCTGGATTGTATGAATACAATGTTGTACCATTTGGAATGAAAAATGTTCCGGCAACATTTCAAAGAATGATTAATTCAGTGATTCATGAGTTAAAACATACACATGCCTACACTGTCTGATTGTCTTTCCCGATGTTAAATGGGAAACATTTATCTGTACTAATCTGATAGTCTGTAGTTGTGTAGAATGATAACTATTAACATTACTAACTGTATGCGTGGTTAATTTTTTCTTGGGGAAAATTCTTTTTAGGTGGGAGGTGTTACGGAATCAGTGAATGTCCCTTTTAGATAGAGAGTGTGTGTGTGGGGGGGAGGCGTGCTTACGTTAATAGAAGATAAAGGACGTAATGACGTTCTTGAAGAAGCAGAAGAAGAAGAAGAGAGAGAGAGAGAGAGAGAAGGGAGAGAGACACCAGCCTGCTAGTGTTCTCTATCGATGGATTAGAAACAATAACTGTGTCAGCCACTGAAATCCATGGATGGAAATTGGAAATAACCCGGTGGAGTTCACTTTGTTGCTGACCTGTAGAAGTAAACAGGTACTTGTGTGGACGACCACGATTCAGATGCTTTTCGGGGTGAGGAAGTTACTACCGAGTAATCCGGTGGAGTGTCGTTTGGTTCCATCGTGTAACATCTGGATTTCGTATTTACGCTCTCTGTTTTTTTACATCTACGTCTAATCTTCTGACAACGGTGGTTGTTGAAGAAGCCTTTACTCATGTTTCACCTTATGACTAGCGGAACTGTACTTTAAGAACCATTCCTGAACGTGGAGTTTGGGACTTTGTCATACACACACAAAGAGTTTAGTTTTGGGGTTAACGTTCAAGGTTTAATATTTTTCAATTCTAACATACTAACATTTTTACTTTTATTTTACGTATTATCATAAGTAGTGATTAATAAAATAGTTTTTAACACTGAATCATGCTCAGTATGTTTCTTTTGTTTCTGGTTCGTGACAGCCTTCACTGCCATCTCTGGTAGAAAATTTCACAGGTTAACCACAGTGAAAAATAACCCTCCTGATCCCAATTCTAAAAGACAAGCATTGGGAGAAGTGTCGAAATTTGCACTCTTCTGAGTTTATTAATTAATTCTCTGAATTAAACACATTCTGTCAGAGCGGGGATTCCATTTCGCTGACGTCATAGGAATGTGAATAACTTTAAACCCCCCTTTTTTAAATCTGTTGAAACATCGCCGTCCCCGTGGAGATCGCAAATACCATAGATACTCAAGGGAAGTTCTGCCTCCATATTTCAATCTGAGAAATCATCTGCGACACAGGGAGACGCATCGTTTTGCATAGGGAATGCTGGACTCTTACAAGAATGTCGAGAAAATACTGTACGTGATCATTGCCGTCATTGGAGTTCCTGGTAAGTGCGGAGAGCAATTCAAATTTGTAACTATGTTTTTACACTTCTTGAACTGTTTGTACTAATGTTACAAGCTTTTCAACTGATGATCGTTGTACAGAAATAATTGGTAATATTAACCCACCTGGGTAAATAATCCGAACTAACGCTGCGAAATTTCATATTTTAGACAAACGGAACAACATTGAAGTCTTTCTCTGACTCACGGGGGCCAGTTGAGTGTTGTTTTTGCCTTCAGTGGGTCCTCACCCAGATGTGTACCAGTGCAGGGGTAGTGGCATTGGTTTATTATTATCACTTACTGAGGTACAGTGACAAACATGCCTTGCATACCGATCGTACAGGTCAATTGATTGCACAATAGAGTTACATGAGTTAGTACAGGGTGCATTGAGGTAGTACAGAGTGCATTGATTTATTACAGGTAAAAACAATAACAGTGCAGTGTAAAGTCTCACAGTCAAAGAGAAAATGCAATGCAATAAGTTGCAAGGTCACAAAAAGGCAGATCGTGAGGTCAGAGTCCATCCTCTCGGATAATGGAACCGTTCAATAGTCTTATCACAGTGGTGTAGAATCTGTCCTTAAGTCTGGTAGTCCGTGCCCTCAGGCACATGTATCTTCTACCCGACAGAAGAGGAGAGAGAATGTCCCGGGTAGCGTTTTTGATTATGCTGGCTGCTTCACCACGACAGCGAGAGGGAAAGACCAAAGACAGAATCCAAGGACGGGAGGCTGGTGTCCGTGATGCGCGGGGCAGTGTCCAAAACTTTCTGCGGTGTCTTGCTGTCCTCGGAAGAGCAGCTGCCGTACTAAGCCGTGATACATCAGGACAGGATGCTTTCTATGGTGTATCGCTAAAAGTTGGTGAGAGTCAAAGGGGACAAAGGACATTTCTTTAGCCTCCTAAGGAAGTCGAGGTGCTGGACAGCTTTCTTGGCCGTGGCCTCTCCTTTATTTGACCGGGACAGGCTGATGCTGATATTCAGTCTTAGGAAGCTCTAAACCCTCGACCTCATCACCGTTGATGTTGGCAGGTGTATGCACACTTCTCCCCTTCCTGAAGTCAATGACCAGCTCTATCGTTTTGTTGACATTGAGGGAAAGTTTGTTGTCATGACACCATTCCACTGAGCTCTCTATTACCTTCCTATACTCCGATGCATCGCCGTTCGAGATACGGCCTACAACTGTTCTATCATCTGCAAACGTGTAGATGGAGTTAGAGCAGAATATGGCCACACAGCCATGAGTGTATAGGGAGTATAGTAGAGGGCTGAAGACGCAGCCTCGTGGGGCAGCAATGTTGAGAATAATCATGCCGGAGGTAATGTTGCCTATTCTCACTGACTGTGGTCTGTTGGTTAGAAAGTCAAGGATCCAGTCTCAGAGGGAGGTGTTGAATCCCAGGTCTCGGAGTTTGGTGACAAATTTGCTTCGGATTATAGTATTGAAGGCAGAGCTGCAGCCAATGAACAATAGTCTAACGTAGGTGTCTTTTCTGTCCAGATGCTCCAGAACCGAGTGAAGGGCCAGGGAGATGACGTCTCCTGTGGACCTGTTTCAAAGATAGGTGAATTTCAGTGGGTCAAGATTGTCTGGGAGGCTGGAGTTTATCCGTGCCGGGACCAACCTCTCAAAATACTTCATGATGGTGGATGTCAGAGCCACTGGTCAGTAGTCATTGAGGCATGTTACCTTGCTTTTCTTCGGTACCGGGATGATGGTGGTCTTCTATAAGCAACTGGAAACCTGAGATTGAAGCAGGCGGAGGTTAAATATGTCAGCAAATACTTCTGCCAGCTGATCAGCATAAAGCTTGAGCGCCCGGCCAGGGACACCATCTGGACCAGATGCTTTCCTCGTGTCCACTCTCCGGAAGACTGATCTTACGTCCTCCCCTGTGATCACAGGTTTAGCTGCATTTGAGGCTGCCAGAGTGATGGTGACAATCCACTCCCCTTCTGTTCAAAACGTGCCTCAAATGTGTTAAGTTCATCAGGAAGGGATGCGCTATTGTTAGCTATGCAGCCCAGCTTTGTCTTGTCGCCTGTTACGACATTAAAGCCCTGCCATAGCTAACGGCGGGTCTAGGATTGTATTTTGAGTCGGTTTTGCCTCTTGGCATACACGATAGCTTTCCGAAGGTCATATGTGGATTTCTCGTACAGATCAGGATCACGTACAGATCAGAATAATAACTATTAACATTACTAACTGTATGCGCGGTTAAATGTTTCTTGGGAAAATTTTTTTTTAGGTGGGAGGGGTTACCGACTCAGTGGAAGTCCCTTTAAGATAGTGAATGTGTGTGTTTGTGTGTGTGGGGCGTGCTTACGTCAATAGAAGATAAAGGACGTAATGACGTGGTTGAAGAAGGCAGAAGAAGAAGGAGAGAGAGAGAGAAGGGAGAGAGACACCAGCCTGCTTGTTTTCTCTATCGATGGATGAGAAACAATAACTGTGTTTGCCACTGAAATCCATGTATGGAAGTTGGAAGTAATCCGGTGGAGTTCACTTTGTTGCTGACCTGTAGAAGGAAACAGGTATTTGTGTGTGGACGACCACGGTTCGGATGCTTTTCGGGGTGAGGAAGTCACTACCGAGTAAACACTGGAGTGTCGTTTGGGTTCCATCGTGGAACATTTGGATTTCGTATGTACTCTCTCTATGTTTTTCGACATCTACATCTTATCTTCAGACAACGGTGGTTGTTGAAGAAGCCCTTGCTCACGTTTCACCTTATGGCTTGCGGAACTGAACTTTAAAAACTATTCCGGAACTGGGACTTTTGGGACTTTGCCACACCCACACAAACACGAAGAGTTTAGTTTTGGGGTTAACGTTCGAGGTTTAACATTTTTGAATTCTAACATACTAACATTTTTACTTTTATTTTACGTATTATCATAAGTAGTAATTAATAAAATAGTTTTTAACACTGAATCATGCTCAGTGTGTTTCTTTTGTTGCTGGTTCGTGACACAGCCATGTTTTCATTCAAAGTCGAACTTCTCCTTTCTAATGAGTTATTTGTTCCTTGCTAATTCCTGAAAAATGCCAAGTTCTCACGCCTGCCACAAGTCCCTGCCGGATTATTTGCCATACTTTGCTATTTAACATTATCCTTGACTTTGGTTTTCCAATATTTTTTATTATATCTACGAAAGATTACCAAGTCCGTGCATCAAAATAAAGGGTAAAATACTACTAAATACATTGTGTTGAATAATACTAAGTATCGCAATGCTCTAAATTAATAATCACATGTAATAGTTAGTTAATAAAGAAAAATATTGAAATACTTTATTATAAAAACATCTACTCCCATTACTAAAAACCGAAGCTGTTTAATTAAAAACAAGAAGTAAAAACCGTAGTAACGTAACAATGTCAGCCAATGTCTGTATTTTAGTCACCAAATCAAAGATTTTGGAAATAATTCAAAACAGATCCCCACAGGGTTTGAACGTCTAATTTAGATTCAAGAATTGAACGGATCTTCTCGAGATTCAGGTATTACATAACATCACGTAACCATTGAGCATGTGTAGACGGAGTAACTTCCTTCCATTTCAGAAACACAGCTCTCCTGGTTATAAGAGAAATAAAAGCCAGAATGTGTACATCAGAAGCCTTCAAAGTTTTATCTTTTTCTCCAACGACCCCAAATATTTCAGTCAAAGGATTACCTTTCAAATTTATTTTAAGAAGTACGGAAACACTTGTATACACCTATGTCCAATATTTTTAAAGACTCTGACACGTGCAGAACATGAGAATTAAAGAAGCCTCTCAGTTATTACGTTTGTCACAGTCAGGAGATATCTAGGAATAAAAACGGGATAGTTGATCTTTAGACAAGTGAGCTCTATGGGCCACTTTAAATTGAAGGAGAGAATGACGGGCGCAAAATGACGAAGTATTAACCAATTTAAAAATGTCATTCCATGTTTCCTCAGAAATTGACATCCGCAAATCTTGTTCCCAAGCGTTTTGCATTTCATGTAGTGGCACCTTACTCATTCCGAGTAACCTGTCTTTAATATTAGAAATTGAGCCATCATGAAAAGATTTAAATTAAAGATTGTCGAACTGGGTCGGAGAGAAGACTCAAAAGACCACTATTCTCGTTAGATCTCTTTATTACTTGATCCGAGGAGGGAACACCAAGCCAGGCACTTACGCCCCGGATCGGGTGGTCTCTGAGATACATTGATCTACATACATTCTTATACTTTTTCAGAGGTGCAAATAATGACCATACAAGGGATGATCATGCAATAGTCTGGCAGCATGGCACTTATTTTCTACATCGTGATTGGTTTCAGACAAAGGAATTTACTTTAAAAAATTACTAAAGCTATAGTTCCTTAATCTTTTCAGACCATCTTGTTCCACCGGTTATCTTTGTATACATAAGGTTTCTCATGGTGAGCTCAGGGTCAGTTTAGTGGAGCAAGAGTCAAGTGTGCAGACTTGCTGAGACAAGAAGTGATTGTACTGTATAATCATATCTCAAGACTGAAGAAAACCAGCTGAAACAAGCAAAATCTCCGAAGCAAGGCACTGCAAATCGAAGCACAGCTACTTCAAAGAGTCTATTACAGCCATAATGATGTACTCTTAAATTCTCGTTTCAGGGCTCACAATCTTTTACTCTCCTAACCTTTCCTTCTACCTTATACACATAATCATTCCCTCCTTTTTATCATGTCATGATAGTACTCCTCTGGTGGTAGTGTTCTCAAAATTTCTTCGTGATCCTGGCCTCGGGGTGAACATGCGACCAGCACCTTTTGAACGGGTATTAATCCCTGGACCGAGTTCATCATTCGGTGCAGTAAACACTTTCATATGGCTCGGCCAACAAATAGACCCACGATGATTATTAAATCATAAATTGCCAGGTTAGCTAACCAACTGCTCCATCCAGCTAACCCCCAACTTCCCCACTCCCACGGGTTTCTTTCTCCACGTATTCCTTGCCTCGTTAATGTTGGAGATGTGCCTTTGAATGTGCTGGAACAGGTCAGTGGTATTGGAGGAAACATCAGGTATCAATGTGCAACATTTCGTTCCTTATCATGGCGCAAGTGCCCCCCTTCTCTGCCAGGATAAAGTCCAATGCCATCCTATTCTGCAATACTGTCAGGCGGATAGCTATCATCTCGGTTGTTATGCAGTTACCTGCGATTGAATATCCCCTGAAGCGTCGGCCGTATTGTTAGCAAGTTCTTCCAGAGCCGCTGCTAATTTCAGAATCCCCACCCCTGCTCACTCAGTACTGTATGGTGGGAACAAGAGTCCAGAAAATTCGATCCGTTTCTGTCACCTTTTGTCGTTGCCGCATTAACCAGTCTGGGTGTTCCCGCTGTGGTTCAAAATACGCAAATGAAGGGCAAGATAAGCAAGGTAACAACACCCACTCCACCCTTTACGTGAGGTGGGTGTATACATGAAACCCAAGACGTTCCATCTGGGATTTGGTCTTTCCCCAAGTAACCAAGGATAGGCCTTGTTCCCGCACACCCAATGGGTACTGTTCACGGGGCGCAATCCTCCCGCGCCTGTTCGGGTGCAGGTACTGTTCCCCAACTGATAACCGTCACTTTTATTATAGTTACAGTAACAGGTGGCATCTTGTTACTGTAACTATAATAAAAGTGAGGGATCGCTGCACATACCCAGCATCCTGTCTTGATTTCTTGCCCTGCATAAACATGGAATTGTGACAAAAAGGAGGTATAATATCCTGCCACTGATCTACTGCCCGTATATATCCCAGCACTATAATAGTTCCAATTTCCAATCCTCCCATTCTTGTTTTTATCTTCCTTCTTATTTTATCCGTCCTTTAATCCTGCCTCTGCTCCCTCTACTCCTGACTCCTCTCCTTGAAACGAGAATACGGTTATTAGAGATTTTTCACTGGATTTGAAGTCGAATGTTCCAGCCACCTCTTACAATCAGTCAGAGACATCCACTTCTTGTCCCCTTCAATTTGACGGCTGATGGTGACCGTAACAGCACCTGGAATGGTCCCTTCCAACGAGCTCCGAGCTTTGGTCTTTCCCAGTCACGGATTAGGACCCAGTCGCCTGGTCCAGTATCAGGCCAATCTCCCTTCCTATCTTTCCGATAAGCCTCTTTCACTTGTGAATGCAGGGACCTAAGAGAAAAGGTCAATTGCTCACAATAGTCCTGTAATTCCTGTCCCATTACCTGTAAGTCCATAAAAGGGGAAGAGGGGTTGTCACTGACCCGGGGGTTCGGGCAGGTCGTCCGTATACTATCTCGGCTCCAGTCAGTCCTCTACTACTCTGATACTTCTACTGTCCTCATCCTTCATTACACTTTAACACATTCTCACCACCACATCCTTCCTGCAACGGTGCGACCAGAGCCCTCCAGCAGAGCCACCCAAACGGCCGCAGAAGTACATTCAGTCAGAGTGTAATGCTGCAAAGGTGTTGCAGTACAGTGACAACACAGCCATCTGCCGGACAAAGTGGAAAACTGACCAAGAACATACTGTTTCCAAAAAGGGCTCCGGTCCGTCAAAGTTTGGCTGAGTCAGTCAGGTACCGATCGTTGGCAATGCGACGCCACCCCTACCTCCACGGACTCATCAAGACCCAACTTTTTAATCCCACACCGTCTCCCAACACAAAACCATGATATACCACCCAGTATAATCCTACAGTCCCCTCCCTTCATATAACCATCAATCACTCTCTGTCTAATCCTACCAACCCCTCCTTCCACATACCCAGTAATATCCCACCCAGCATAATCCCATCTTCCGCACCATCCACAGACCCGTTCAAACCACAGGCAGTAGAATCGCACCCTGAGCTCCATCCACGTGCACTTTGATGCCCCAATCAGTCTAATCCCACCCTCAATCCCCCACATACATATTAAATCCAACTCAGTATAATCCCACCCTCCCTGCCTCTCTACACATACTCTTCATACCGCAACCTGAATAACCAGACCTTCCCCTCCGTCCACGCACCATTGATACCCCACCCATTCTAATCCCACATTCCCCTCCGAGCACGAAACCATAAATACCCCACCATTAAGAACCCATCATCACCTACATCTGCCCCCACTAATACCCCACACAGTATAATCCCATCCTTCCCTGCCTCCAAATACTCATTTGCACCCAACCCAGTCTAATCCCACCAACCACTCCGTCCACACATTCACTAATTACCCACCCAGTGTTATCTCGATCACTTCGCATACACGTTAATACTCCTCCAATCTAACCCCAACCTCCACTCCCTCCAAACACCCATCAATACCCCACCCGGTCTGAATATACTGCACCCTCTCTGCACCCTGTAGTATCCTATTCTGTCTCATCCCAGTCCCTGAATATTTTAATTCCCCACCCAGTGAAATACCACCCAATGCCCTCTCCACAACCTATAATATCCCACACACTCTAATCCAACTCATCTTTCACCTCCCGCACTCTCTAATATCACTCCCGACCTGGTCCCCTCTACGTCGGTGACACCAGGCACAGACTGCGAGACCGCTATCCGAACACCCGTGTTCCTTCTTCCATGGCCGTCTGGAGCTCCCGGTTTCCAGCTATTTGATTTCTCCTTCCCATTGCCCACACCGACGTGTCTGCCCTCGGCCTCCTCCACTGCCAGGGCGAGGCTGAACACACAGCAGAGGAGCAGCCCATCATATACCGCCTGGGGAGTCCACAAACCCACAACATCAACATTGAACTCTCCAGCTTCAGGTCAAATGCTCCTCCCTCGGTCCCACTTCCCTCTCCCTCTCATCCACCCAGTTGCTCCGACACCCACTCCAGCTCCCAGCACCCTGTTTCTTTCCCCTCTCCCACACTCCTTTGGCCCATCTCCCACACACCCCTCCCATTGGTTCACTCCCTACTCCCTTTCTTCCCACCCGTCCTACTCACCTCCCCGATTTGCTTCCAAGCCACCTTCCTTTCCCATCAGATTCCATCATCTTCAGCCAGATGTCGACTGTCCATTTACCTCCATCGACTCTTCCCGACCCGCGGAGTCCCTCCAGCAGCTGGTTTGACACTCACAGAATTGTTGGGCGATGGTCAGTTTTCCAATTAATTCCATAGAGACCGTTCAATTTACTTTTGTTTAATTGTTTTGCACAGTACAATTGGGATTTGTTCAGTTAACTTGGTAAATTGAAAGGCTTCGCAGGAAACAGAAGGAAAGTTTCAAGGGAAGGAAGTCAACAGAACTGGCGAGTTTAAGGAAAGCGGGAAGCGGACGGTGGACAGGGACCGGGTACCGGAGACAAAGTGGGTGAACGAATAATGTAAGGGGAGACTCCGTGGGTGGACGGGGACCAGTAACCGGAGATTCGTTGGTTGGACGGGGAGCTGTAGCGGGAGATTCGTTGGGAGGGCGGAGAGCGGTAACCGGATTCTCGGTGGGTGGACGGGGAGCGGGAAGCAGAGAGTCGGTGGGTGAGGGGGAGCCGGATGAGGTGTCGGGAGAACGGAAGGGAGCGGGAGTCGGAGACTGGTCGGGCAGCTGGAAACGGAGAGCCGGAGGGAGGGCCGGTGGTGGGAATCAGAGACTCGGTGGGTGGCCGGGGAGAGGGAACCGGAGACTAATTGGGTGGACGGGCGGAGGATAGGGGAGACGGTGCGTGGACGGGGAGGGGGTGTGGGGTTTCGGTGGGTGGGAGAGGGAACCGGAGAGTCGGTGGGTGTATGGGGAGGGGGAAAAGAGTACACGGAGAGAAGGCGAGGGATCGGGCGCCGGAGACTCGGTGGTTGCACCGGGAGGATGAAATGTGGACACGGTGGGTGGACGGCGAGAGGGAACTTCAGACTCGGTGTGTGGACAGGGGAGCGGGGATTTGGTGGGTGGGCAAGGAGCGGAAACCGGGGACACAGTATATTAACAGGAGACCGGGGACTCGTTGGGTGTACCTGGAGGAGCAACCGGGGACTGCAGTTATCCCAAAAGCATCCAGATCCTTCAGTGCCTTGTCTACTCAAGTGCCTGTCTGAATGCCTCTTAAAAGCAGTGACTGCCTCTGACCCCGCCGCCTACTGTGGCAGATACAAAACACTTCCGTGCGTAGAGAAACTTCCCTTCCCGATTCCCTTTAAAACTCTTTCGTTTCATCTTCAGTCGACGCCCTCTTCTTGATTCCCCAGTACTGGAAAGGGATTTTCATCTGCACCCACCGGGTCTCCGCTCTCCGCTCTCCTTGTACACTTTGTGTGAACAATGTGCCCCCTCAGATCCCCTTTAAACCCCTCATAGAGTCACACAGCACGGAACAGGACCTTCGGCCCAACTCGTCCATGCAGACTGTGTTGCCCAACGAGCTCGTCCCATCCGCCCGCGTTTGGTGCATTGCCCGCTGAACCTGTCCTCTCCGTGGACTTGTCTCAATGGCGTTTAAACTTTGTTAATGATCGCGGCTCAGCCAAAATGGAGCTCATTCCAAACACACACAACCCTCTGGGTGAAAAAGCTGCCCATGATGTCCCTTTTAAATCTCTCGCCTCTCATCTTAAACCTACGACCTTCCCTTGGAAAAGCAAGCCTTCCCCTGGAAAAAGACGATCCCGTGACCCAGGCCCATCCCGACCTCCGGTGCGGTCTGTGTGAAAACTGCCCCTTCTCTCTGTGACTAAGGGTGTTTGCCCTGGGCGCTCCGTTTGTTCTCCATCCCCAACAACATCCAGTTGGTGGGTTCATTGACCGATTGACATTGACGCTCGTGTGTCGGTGGCTTGCAGCAACGGCAGCGGCGGGGAACGGAGGGTCGACGGGAATGTGGTGGAAGTGAAATAATAGGGGAGGTTTAGTTTAAAAAGCGTTGTTGCTGGTGGGCGCAGCCCACGAGTGCCGAGGGGTCTCCTACCGTGTTGTGTCTCTCTCACGGCGATCCGTCCCTGGGTGGAACTCAGATATTTTCTTTATTTATAAAATGAATAATTGAGGTGAGCGGATATTTCGCTGCGTGGATGAACTGCTCTCTGAACCTGGACTGAGTCACCCCATAAATAAACGTGTTGGTGCAGCAATTTAAAGACACCAGCATGATACCAGAGTGTCGCCAAATGTGTTGTGAATCGTTGTAATTACTGGGATCCACTCCGGCAATGGTGTAGTAAAGAAATTCGACGACATTCACCGACCAGAGTAGGATGAAGCTAACGGATATGCTGAAGAGCAAGATCACAGACCTCCTCCTGCTCTCCATCTCCGGGTCACTGCGGTTCTCCCCCTTGTTCTGACCCATCAACCCCTTACGGACACGGCTGGCGACTAAAATGTGTCTGACTGTCAGAGCGTTGAGAAACAGGATGAACACGAACGGGAGCAAAGGCGTTAGAACGTTCTCCAGCCAATCATATCCCACCCATCCGGGATCGGTATAGAAGCTCGTTTTCATAAAACAGTCCCAGGGTACATTGTCGATCACCCTCCCGGGTTGATAAATGAAGAATAAAGGGATATTTTTGAAACAGAACAGAACGCCGGTTGTTGTCAGAACCACAGCTGCAGTTTTCCCGGTGCAATATTCTGTTTTCAGCTTCGGGCAACAGATGGCAACAAACCGATCAAAGGTGAAAATGACGGTGAACCAGACAGAACAGTCGGTGGCTGACGATCCCAGGACACAGATAATACTGCACACGGGGGTGATGTCCAGGAAAGTCCCAGGGAAATAATAATAACTGATCCGCCACAGTATGATGTCAGTGACGATGGTCAGTAGATCCGCCGCTGCCATGGCTACCAGGTAGCGAATGGTGCAGGTGGAGAGGCCGCACTTTCCCCGGGACAGGATCACAATCGCCGCTGAATTCACTGGGAGAACAGAGAAATACATCAGGGAAATTACTGAATAATCGCTCCGTGGGTCCAGGGAAAAGAGTTGCCGGGTAATTGAAAACATCACACTCTGGTTTGCGGACAACTCAGCTCGAGAGTTTGAAAAGTGTAAAACGCGGGTAGCAGACGCCGCAATCTGGTAGTTTGAACCTTGGAGGTCAAAAAGAAAAGAAAAACAGATTTATTCTACTGTGTATCATCTTCTTAACAAAGCACATCAAAATTGTGTTGTGCTATTGATATGAAGACTTGGGGCGGTCGAGACAATCTATTTGACATCATCAGTGTCTGATCACAGCCGGTGAAGAGGAACGTTGCTGGTGCACCGCCCAACAATTCCATCATACCCAAGATACAGGAATCAAAGGAAGGGAAACAATATCCAGCGGTATGAACACCGTTGATGAATTATGAACACTACTTGCATTAATCGGTGTCATGGTTTGAGATGTGTGTGCGCTCTGCTCTTTTTAAACAGAGCATTTTCAGTCAATATCAATGTGGATTTACACCCGGGTTACCGACTCACAGTCCGCATCAATCCCACCCGTGACAGATGTCTTGAGTCGACATTTGCTAACGAATAGGTAAGGAACGCTAGCGCAGAGTATGGACCGTCGTGTGGCGGCTTCTGCCCTTGAGCTGTGATCCTTGGACGCGGCATCACCTGTGTTGAAGGGTCCCGGATCAGATACTTTGCACATTTCTCTTTCCACACATGCTGCCTGATCCTCTGACTGTTTCAATTGATTAAAGTGTTGAAATTTCTGTTGAATGTCGGTGTAGATAATTCAAACGCCTACCTCTTTTCGGCGTTATTCCAAATTACTGCAGCATTATTCTGCATGGTCTGTTACATGTTTTGCCAGAGCGGAACATCGCCCGTACTTACCGCGTCCGACGGCAAACGGACTCTGCAGCCAGAAACGTTGGATTTTAACTCCCTTTTCACTTCACGGGTAATAGGGAGTGGAATCAAAGCCTGCTGCACTAAAACTCACACAGTCCCTCATTTCAATGTTCGGATGTGCGGATGTTTCTAGATCTGCCTCAAACGTGAAGTTTTCCGTGCTTCTCCGAATCTTAATGGGTGTCCGTTCTTTCGCTCACTTCAAACTTGCTGGGTATTTTCTTGAAATACTGTGGTACCTCTCTATCATTTGAATTGAAAGTATGTTATGGTATTGATGAAGAACAACACCAAATCGTCTGGAAAGATCCGAGCGCGCTGGTCAATCGGAGTTTTATTTGACAGCGAGTTTTCATTGATCAATCAACATTGCGTGCGATCTATTCGCGAAATCACACCGTCTCCCATGTCTTCCAGTCTGCATCCGTTTCAACTGTCGGAAAATTTGCCACCGAGGCTACAGAATAAGGTGCAGTGGAACTTGTGAACGAACATACTCCCGATGTCTGCACGGCACTCGGTGATACACCTGCATCAGGACGCTGTCGGTTACTAAACGAAACGAAACACCGCGTACACAAAAAGTTAGTTGTCCTCTGTTCTTACCAGGAACACCAATAACGGCAATGATCAAGTAAACTATTTTCCTGACACTGTAAAATGTGGCAAGCATGTTGTGTGAGAATCAGTCCGTCTTCCAGCTGCCCGCGATCTCACTGAAGAAAACTCTGAGCCGACGCAGATCCACGGCCAATAATATATACACTGAGGTGTTTCCGCTCCAGCACACTGAGAGTTGAAAATCGGTTAATGACGCCTTCTCTTTTAACATCTGGGGAAAACAGTATCATGTCATTCGTGATAAATTCTAATTGTGATGAGGTCTGCACAGTTTGTGCCGGAATTGCAAAATCTCAAAGACGAAACAATGACGACCTGAGAAGTCAGTGCAGGTTGTTGCTAAACTCTCTCAGACTCACATCTGGGCTTCATATTAGTTTCTTGGTGACGGTGTCCAGTACTCAGCTCTGCTAAACCTGTCATCAAACTCCAATACCACACTGACCTCCAAAGCTGTTTAATTTCCCTCTGGATTTGCCCTTGGTTGTAGATCACTCCAATACAAACTAAAAAAAGAACGGGTAGTTTTTATGTCACAGTCTTTTCCTGAATAGTCTCAGGTGAATGGAGCATCCAGTCCTACGCAGACCCCAAACGAATACAAACAGTCAAAGCAATTGAAATGCATGTAGTCGCTGAAATAATAAACCAGCTTCCATCAAAGGCAACACGGGTGAAAGAAGCTATATCTTCCACCACCTGCAAGATCCTCGAAACGGTGCACATATTAATGCTGACATAGCATCTGCGCTCATCGCCTGTGTTCCAAAACAATCACAAGATCACAAGATCACAAGATCACAAGACAAGGGAACAGAAGTAGGGCATTCGGCCCATCGAGTCTGCTCCAAAGAAATGGAGAAAAGTAAAAGAATGAGAATTGGAGGGGGACAAAAAAATAACTATTCTACCCCAATTGCCAACCTTCTCCCCATATCCCTTGATACCCTGACTAATTAGATATCTATCTATCTCCTCCTTAAACGCCTCCAATGATCTTGCCTCACAGCTGTACATGGCATGGAATTCCATAAATTCGCTACCCTCTGGCTAAAGAAATTTCTCCTCATCTCTGTTTTAAACCTGCACCCTATAATTCTAAGATTGTGACCTCTGGTCATAGATCCACCCACCAAGAGAATCAACTTCTCCACATCTACTCTGTCCAGTCGTTTCAACAATTTAAATGTTTCTATGTGGTCCCTCTCATTCTTTTGTACTCCACTGAGTACAGTCCAAGAACAGACAAACGCTCATCATACGTAAGTTACGAGGAATCGTCCTCGTAATTCTCCTCTGAACCCTCTCCAACATGAGCACATCCTTCCTAAGATAAGGCGCCCGAAACTGTACACAGTATTCCAAATGAGGCCTCACTAGTGTCCCAGAGAGCCTCATCAACACTTCCTTACTTTTATATATAATACCTCTCGAAGTGAATGCCAACATAGCATTCGCTTCCCTTACCACCGATCCGACCAGGTGGATAACCTTTAGGGTACCCTGCACGACTTCCTCCAAGTCCCTTTGTACTTCTGTACTTTGAATTTTCTCTCCCTCTGGATCATAATCTGCCCGTTTATTTCTGTTTACAAAGTGTACAGCGGCACATTTCTCAACATTGAATCTCATCAACTATTTCCTTGCTCATTTTCCAAAACTATCTCGGTCTCTCTGCAACCTTCCTGTCTCCTAAATACTCCATACTCCTACACCTGTCTTGATGTCGTCTGCAAACGTAGACACTAAACCATTTAGTCCATCACCCAAATCGTTAATGTACAAAGTAAAAAGAAGCGGCCCCAACACCGACCCCTGCGGAACACCACTAGTAACCTGTAGCCAACCACAACAGCACATTTATATTCCCACCCTTTGCTTCCTGCCAACCAGCCAATACTCCACCCATTCTGTTATCCTACCTGTAATTCCATGACCACTCATCTTATTAATCAGTCTCTTATGCGGCACCATGTCGAAAACTTTTTGAAAGTCTAAATACACAACATCTACCGCCTCTCCCTTATCCACCCTACCTGAGATTTCCTCAAAAAACTCCAATAGTTTGGTCAGGCAGGATCTTCGCTTCACGAAACCATGCTGGCTTTGTCCTATCTTGCCTTGCACCTCTAGGTATTCCATAACGTTATCCTTGAGGATGGATTCCATTAATTTTCCCACCACCAATGGCAGACTAATAGGTCTGTAAGTTCCTTTATGCTGTCTCCCGCCCTTGTTATTCAGCGGAACTACATTTGCGACCTTCCAGTCCTCTGGAAGTCTATCGATTCCTGGCAAATTATCACCAATGCCTCCGCAATCTCTGAAGCCACTTCCTTCAGAACCCGGGAGTGCACCGTATCCGGTCCGGGAGACTTATCTGTCTTTAGTCCATTTAGCTTACTGAGCACCTTCTCTCTGCAAACTTAACTGAATTCAGTTCTGTAACCTGAGACCCCTGACTATCCGGCATATTGCTGATGTCCTCCACAGTGAAGACCGATGCAAAATACTCATTTAGTTCCTCTGCCATCTCTTTGTTATCCATTATAATCTCTCCTGCAACGTTTTCAATTGGTCCGAAATCAGCCCATGTCACTCTTTTACTCTTCATATATTAAAAAAAACTCTTGATGTCTTTTTGAATGTTATCTGCCAATTTCCTTTCATAATTCATCTTTTCTTTCCTAACGACCTTCTTAGTGCATCTCTGTAAGTTTTTAAAAGTTTCCCAGTCTTCTGTTTTCCCACTAATTCTTGCTTCCTTGTATGCCCTCCCTTTTGCGTTTATTTTAGCCTTCACCTCTCTCGTGTGCCATTTTTCCATTCATAACCTTCATTTTTTCTTGGAATAGATCTATCCTGCATTTTCCTTATTTCTTGTAGAAATTCCAACCATTTCTGTTCTGCCGTCTCTCCAGCTAGCTCACTCTTCCAAAAAGTGTGGTTCAGCTCCTCTCTAATGCCACTGTAATTTCCTTTGTTCCACTGAAATGTTGACACATCTGATATCAGCTTCTCCTTTTCAAATTCGAAAATGAACTCAATCAGTTGTCCCGAACTGAGCCGTAATTAAGAGGGCGACTCCGATCCACGTGGAAGCCACATTCAAGGTGCAGTTTAAACACACAAATCCCTCCTACATGGCATAAACTTGAACCTGAAACCAGTTGTATCGATCTCGCTCCGCGGCGGGGACCAGTCACTGGCACTTATGATCCCAGCTCCCTCCATTGTGGGGACAGGTCCGGAAAAAAATCCTCGCTGGGACCGATCTTCCCATCTCACTCCACTGCAGGAACAAATACTCACTGGGACCATTGCCTCATTCTCCCTCCACAGTGGCGACTCTCTCGTCTAAGATGCGCCGTGGGATCAGTAGTTAAGAGCCACCTTTTGAGTGGGGACAGGTTTGATATAAACCCCGCCCTGGAACCAAGAATTCCAATCCCCCTCAGTAGTTAGGA
Organism: Pristis pectinata; assembly: GCF_009764475.1. NCBI lineage: Eukaryota > Metazoa > Chordata > Chondrichthyes > Rhinopristiformes > Pristidae > Pristis > Pristis pectinata. The sequence continues at coordinate 950,082 of NC_067449.1, read as the reverse complement.
CTAATCTGATGTAAATCCACTCTGCGACCTATAGGTCCGATCTACATCCTCACTGGGGACCTGCCCGGTGTGGACACCACCATGGGACCTGTAGGTCCGATATCACCCCGCAGATGCAAACTCCACATTGGAACCAGAAGTTCTAATCCATCACCGTGTTGGAGACATGCCCAGTGTTGACTCCACCCTGCGATCGGTAAAGGGGTTTACCAGGATGCTGTCTGGATTGGAGGGCACGAACTACATGGAGATGTTGGACAAACTTGAGTTGTTTTCTCTGGAGCGGTGTAGGCTGAGGGGAGACCTGACAGAAGTTTAAAAGATTGTGAGAATCAGAATCAGATTTATTATCATTGATGAACGTGACAGACAGGGTGGACGGCCGATATCTTTTCCACAGGGTCGAAACGTCCAGTACTGGAGGTATGCATATCAGGTGGGGGGGGGAGTGATGTTTAAAGGAGGTGTGCGAAGCAAGTTTGTTTCCACGTACACAGTGCGGTGATTGTTTGGAATAGGCACATGAATGTGCGGAGAATGGACGGATGGGGACCTTGTTTCGATAGAAACTATTTGTTTAGTTAGACATGTAATTAGCAGTTCAATTAGGTGGGCACAACAGCGTGGGATGAAGGTCCCGTTCCTGTGGTGTTCTGTTCTATTGTGGCGAGACCACGCCTGGAGCACTGTTTGCAGTTCTGGGCACCCAGCCATAATTAAACTGGAAAGTTGCAGGGAAGATTCACGAGAATGTTTTCAGGACTGCAGAGCTTGAGTCATAAGGAGAGACTGCATGGTGACTGTGCACTGATCCCAGACCGGGGTCGGTGTAACACTTAATTCCCTCCCCACTACAGTTCCCATTGAGATTCGGTACTGATCTCAGAACTGAGGAAGTTGCAAAACAGCCCTTCCCCACCACTCCAGCCCCACAGTTCCTGTGGACTCATGCCAGAATTGAAGATGTTGCAACATTGAATTCCCTCCCACCCAAGACAGCCCCACGGTGACTGTGCAATGATCCCAGAACTGGGGAAGGTGTAACAGTGAATTTGCTCCCCATCGACTCCAATCCCGCAGTCACTATGCCATGATACCCGTACTTGGCGGTGCAGCTCGCTCTCTCCCTCCCTCACTCACTCTCTTCCATTCCCTCCCTCTCTATCTTCCTGCAGAGACCCGAAGCATCCTGCAGTGGTTGCGCCTGGCTCCCGGCGGCTTTCGGGTAAAGTCGTCCCCCGGCAGCCAGCAGCGGGCTGCCAGAGCTAGCCGCTCTCCATCCAAAACTGCAACAGCAGGCGGGCCCCGCGATGCAGTCCTCACACACGATGGACTCGCACCCCGCCGACCGCGGAGCTACAACTCCGGCCGGCGGAGCGGTTGGGTGGAGGCAGCCGCCGAGCGGGCGGTGACGCGGGTCCATCTGGCAATTGCCGTCCTATCGCCGTTGCCACCCACCATGTTCCCGCCGCCACCGCCCTGCTTGTTCCCCTCTGCACCACACCCTCCTCACCGCTCCTCAGTCCCGACGCACCACCGCCGCTCGGGATGTTCCCACGGGGCCGTCGAATCTCAAGACGCACCCGCCCTTGTGGACCCAGATGCCGGCCAGCAGCCACAGCAACAGTTCACCTGGCTCCGCAATGGCGAGGGAGCGGAGAAGCGGATGAAGGGAACGGGTGGAGACTGTTAAACTCTGTGGGCTTCCCAGCCGGCCAATCGCAGCACGGACCCGCCCGTCGCCTGTCTTCTCACTGGCTGAGAGGCCTGTGGGTCAAAGGAACACTTTTGGTTTGATTGGCTGCTGTGTCTGTCAGTCAATGACATTTGGGCGGGGACGGACACAGCCACAGTGGTGAGGACTCAGCCGAATCGGCGAGCAGCAGTTTTCCAAACCCCGCCCTGAATTTGCACATCAGCCAATAACGAAAGAGCAAGTCGAAAACTGCAGGCTGACTGACAGAGGAACAGCGAATCACCATCAGGCGAGCCCCACCGCCCTCTCATAACTGAGGACAGCGAATTCGTGTGCAGATTAGGGAAGAGACCGACCAGGCCTACGACTAATAGGTTCTCGCTTTTCCGCATTGGTCCATTGACTGACAGCCCTCGGACGAATGAGATACTGAGTAAGTTTGCACTTTGGTCCGAACAACATGGAAACGACGGCAACTGGACAACTGTCCACAGTTTTGATCCTAGTGCGTGCAAAAGAAAATAAGACATGAGCGCACTGGAGATGGTGCAGAGCGGATTAGAGATGTGATTTCACTGGAGATGGTGCAGGATAGACTGGGGGTGTGATTGCCCTAGTAAGGGTGCAGAGACGATGGAAGACAGCGTGGGGAAGTGTGGGGTTTTGCACTTGTTGGGAAGAAAAAAAACAGTAGACTCTTTCCTAAATGTAGAGAGAATTCCAAATTGGAATACTTGGGAGTATTAGTTCAGAATCGACCGTGAGGGAAACAGACAGAAGACTCTGTGGAAGCAAGATGGTGCATAACCACCCAGGCGCCAAGTCAAAGATGCCTCTGAGCGTCTGAGCGGCTGCAGAAAATTATCGAGGGGTATGGCGAACAGCCGGAGGTCGCAGTACCTGTGAAGAGTATTCTGACTGGTTGCATCACTGCCTGGCATTGAGGCTGCCATGTGCAGGATCGAAAGGGGCTGAGGAGGGTAGGTGCAAACGACATTGGTAGATCAAGGCATGAGATCCCGCAGAATGAGTATAGGGAGTTAGGCAGGGTCAGAAAGCAGGACCTCGAGGGGACTGATCTGTGGATAACATCCGGCGCCACGTGCCGGTGAGGTCAGAAATAGAAGGATAGGCCAGATAATTTTCTGATTGAGGAGCTGGTGCAAGGGGCAGGGGTATTCAGGTTCTTGGACCGTTGGGATTACTTCTGGGGAAGAGGCAACGTGTACAGAAGGAACGGGTTGCAGTCAACCAGAAAAGGGCCAATATGCTTACAGAGAAATATACCACTGCCACACAGCAGGGTTTAAACTAGATTGGCAGTGAGTGGGACTATGAGCAGGAGCAAGTCATGCGGTAAGGCAGCAGCCAGAGGGAGAAAGTTTAGTAATGAGGGTTTCCGGGGCACAGTAAAAGCATTTCAAAAAATATCTAGTTGAACTGCATTCAGTTCAAAGCTCGAGGTTTAACAAGTAAGGTGGGTAAAATCAGTGGATTGATTGGTTCTAAGGACGGGGCTGCTCCTGCCATAAACGAGGTTCGGCTGAGAGAAGGGCAGGATTGGAAGCTCAGTATTCCACAGTGCAGATGATACAGGTGTGACAGAAGTACAGGTGAGAGAGGAGGAGGAGCTTCCTTCTTGATAAAGTAGGACGTAACAGAGGTATTTAGAGATGACATTCTTGGGGGATCGTCCAATGAGGTAATGTGGGTAGCACTAAGAAACAAAAAAGACAGGGTAACTCCAGTGGGGCTGTATTATGGAACCCCCAATCATCAGCGGGAACTTGAGAAGGTGTGCAGGAACATTGTTCATGGAGTCATTGAGTCAAAGGGAAATACAGCACGGATACAGGCCCTTCGGTCCAACGAGTCAATGCTAATCACGATGCCCAGCCAACTTGTCCCAATTTCCTGTGTTCGGCCCATATAGCTCTAATACCCGCCATCCATGTACCCATCCAAGGTCTTCTTCGGTGATACCATTGTACCTGCCTCAACCGCGTCCTCTGGCAGCTCGGTCCATATACTCAACACACTCTGCGTGAAAAAGATGCCCCTCAGGTCACTTTAAATCTTTCACCTCTCATCCTAAATCTATGACTTCTAATTTTGAAATCCCCTACGCTGGGGAAAGGAGTGTCAATGTCAACCTTATATCTGCCTCTCATAATTTTTAAGTATTCTGTGAGCTCGCCCATCGTTCTACTACGTTTTGAGGAATAAAGACCTAGCCTGGCCAAACTCTCCCTCTGTCTTAAGGCCTCCAGTCCTGGTACCATCCTCGTAAATATTTTCTGCAGTATTTCCAGTTTAATCTCATCTTTCCTATGACAGGGTCACCATAAATGAACACAGTACTCCAACTGCGGCTCAGCAAAGGCATTTTCAACTGCAACATAATATCCCAACTTCTTTACTCGGACGAAGGCCAGCGTGCTAAACAGCAGTAAAAGTCCCTGAAGAAACAAAGAAAAACGCAATGTACATAAATGACCTTGATGGGTATGTTGATGGGTGGGTCATTAAGTTTGCAGACGATACCAAGATTGGTGCAGATGTGCATAGTGCAGAAGACCGGCGAGGGATACAACGTGACATTGAACGGTTATAGATTTGGGCAGAGAAATGGCAGATGGAGTTTAACCCGGAGAAATGTGAGGTGTTGCACCTTGGTGGGATGAATGTCACGGGGCAGTACACTCTTCAGGGCAAGAACCTTCAGTGTTGAAGAGCAGAGAGACCTTGGGGTGCAAGTCCGTAACTCATTAAAACTGATTGAATAGGTAGTTCGTCTGGTTAAGGCAGCTGATGGAATTCTTGCTTACATTAATCTGGGCATTGAGTATAGGAGTTCGGAAGTTTTGATCCATCTCTATAGAACTCGTTTATGCCGCATTTAGAGTCTTGAGTGCAATTCTGTTCCCCTCACTATAGGAAGGATGTCGAGGTTTTAGACAGGGTGCAGAGGAGGTTTACAGGGAGGCTGTCTGCTTTAGTGGGCATGTGCTATCGGGAGAGTCTGGACAAATATGGGCTCTCTTCTCTGGAGCGGCGAAGGCCGAGGGATGATCTGTTGGAGTTGTATCAACTTATGAGGGGCACAGACAGGGTGGGTAAGCAATATCCTTTTCCCATTATTGAGCGATCCAATAGCAGAAGAAATGCATTTAAGGTGAGAGGTATAGGTTCAAAGCAAACGGGAAGGGCACTTTTTTTTTTACTGAGAGAGTGGTGGATGCCTGGAATGCGTTCCCTGATACGGTGGTGAACGCAAATCCATTGGGGTTTTTAAAGAGGGGCTTGGAAGGGCGCATGAATGAGAGGAAAATAGAGAGATATGGGCATTCTGTATGTTGCAGTGAATGGCCATGTCGGCAAAACATTGTGGGCCGTAGGGACTTTTCTGTGCTATAGTCTTCAATGTTCTATGTAAACGCCTTCTTCACCATCCTGTACATCCGTGAACGCCACTTCTAATGATCTATGCACTTATGCTCCTGCGTCCCTCTGCTCCATTACACTCCCTACTGCCCCACCATTCAAAGCATAAATCCTCCGCCTGTTTGACTTTCCAAAATGAAGCAGCTCCCTTTATCTGAATTGACTCCACAATTGATTATCCTCAGCCTCCACAGTTGCTGCTCGGTCTTGAGTTCCTCCTGCAGATTACTTGATTCAGATTTACACACAAGATTCTGGCAAATGAGAGCGGGATTGATGGGTACTTCAACGTCAAGGTGGTTTATTCGCAGAAGCACAATTACATGTGTGCACAGGTGCAATCAAAAACTTACTTGCGTCCCGGCCACAGAGCAAAAGAGACACGACATTCACAAGAAAATAAAACATAAATTAGATACATTGTTTAAATAGAATATAATTCGAACAAAAATAATCAAATTCCATCTTCGTGCCAAGTGATCAAAGTGATCACAGTGTCAGAGGCACATCGCAGCACAGGAGCAGCATACACAGGAAAATATAAATTAAACTTAAACTAGACACAAATTTTACAAGAAATAAACAAAGTGAAAAAAGTCGTTGAGGAGTTGAATCGATATTCCTTCCGGGTCGCAATTCCCAGTCCGATTCTGCCAATTCCATTTCGTCTCCCCCCCCCCACCCGCCCCTGGAGTGTTGGGATTGGGAGAGACGGTGTTGGTTCAGGCGGGGAGCGGCGCGGATTTCTCTGCTCCTCTCCGCGCTGAGTGCATCTGACAATGAGAGTGAGGGGAGATGTCACCACCTCCTTCAGCCGCTCCCTGAACTTAGTCTGGGTCACCGCGTAAAGAGCCGTGTTTGTGCAGCAGCTCAGCAGCTTCAACATGTTGCCCAGGTCCCTTACGACATATGGAGGAACAAAGGCCACATCAATGTACTACAATCGGACCCACACAGAATGCACCGTAAACAGCGCCCACAACAGAATGAAATTCCCCGACACAACCAAGAGTAAATTGAGGGATTTCCTGCGGCTCTCCATCTGCGGGTCTCTGGACCTCTCCCCACTGCTGTGACCCCGGAGTATCCTGCGGGCTCTGCTCGTCACTAAAACGTATCTGATGGTGGAAACATTTAGCAGGAGAATGAGGACAAATAGAATCACAGGCGTGAGGATGTAATGGAGCAACTCGACTGCGCCCCAAACCACTGAATACAGAACACCGCCTCTTTCCCAGCAAATCAAAGGGAAATTACTAAACGTGTTGTATCCTGAGAGCATGAAAGACCAGAAAATTTTCTTTGAACAGCTCAGCAGAGTCACGATTCCAAGAACCACAGCCGCCGTTCTCTCGGTGCAATATTTAGTTTTCAGCTTCTGGCAACGAATGGCCACAAACCGATCAAAGGTAAAAGCGACGGTGAACCATACGGAACAGTCGGTGGCTGCGAAAAGCAGGACGGCGTGGATATTACACAGGCGGATGGACCCCAGGAAACGAAACTCTTCCTTATAAATAATCGGAATCTGCCTCAGTATCAGGTCGAGGACAACGACCAGTAGATCCGCCGTTGTCATGGACACCAGGTAGAGAGTGACGACTTTGGAGAGACCGCACTTTCCCCGGGACAGGACCGCAATTGTCAGTACGTTCACTGTAATTAACACAAAGATGAACACGGGCTTTGAGCAACGATAGCAGATTCACAGAATGAGAAATCAAAAGTAGAAACCTGTTCTTGGATTCAGAGTTGCAGATTGTTGTACTAGACACCAGGATTATCAGCTGGAGACGGAGAATATGGATAAGTGAAATCAATGAGTAACTGGAAAATAAAGGCATCACCTAGACCAAGAAATAGATAAGAAACAATGTTTCCGTGCTCCGGGAAAGATGGCTGACGAGTGACCAATACATTAAGTGATCCATTTAATAATGATCAAAGTCCTCAGTCCCTGAGCTTCGGTCCAGGGAGAGGTGAAGATTAAACAGGTGGATGTGCCCAATCAGCCCAGGTTCCTGATCATTGCTCAGTGCTCTGTGAGAGCATCGCTGATCACTTAGTGGTGAACCGGGGACAGTGTCGGTTGGAGACCCGGTCATTCTTCCTGCTCTTTATGCAGCGACTTTGTTGTGTGGGTGAAACAGCCCACGGTTCTCCTATTTATTACCCTGTGAGCCAGCGTCCGTGTTTCGGAGCCGCCACCTGCTTCAGCCACACATCGTGCCCGGCAGGGGGATGGAGGCGGTGGGAGACTGCCTGTGTTCAGTTGGAATTGGACCATGATTAATAGAACAATGTCGGTTTACTGATTGCCGCAGATAGTTCCGACAGTTGGGATCACCAGACACGGCAGCAGTGAGGAGAGGCTGAATGACAGGAACGGCAGTGCAGACAGCAATGGTTTATTGAACACATGATTGTAGTTGGGGACGTGTCAGCAGCATAAGATAACACCGAGAAACGAAGGACAAATTTTAACGCCATTGCAAACGTTGATCCACGCACACGGACCAGGTCTGTGCATTACATCTCCCTCAAACGGAGGTCAGTTCTTAAGGACGTTCCACTTTATTAACTGGAACACGTTATGACCTATCCACTCATCAAATATCTTTACCGTAGTCCGTGACCACTGTTTCTCACCTGTTTGTTGGTCGAGTCGTTGGACAGCGACTTACCTGGAACAGCAACAAGACCGAGGATAGGATAGTAGACCGGCTGAATAGTCCCGAGTAGATAATAGATCCGAAGTTCTACTGTCAGCCAAGGACCATCCGAAAAAATATAGTCAGCAAGGTCGAAGACACCCTTCCTCATCGCTGTTACATCCCAGTCTCCTGCTTCCCGATCCCGACTCATTCCTGTAACACCTCACTCCACTGTTCCCAGATTCCAGTCGGTAACTAGAACTTCCCACTCTGTATCAACAGATTCCAACCGTTCATGTAACATCCCACGTTATTGTTCGCAGCTCCCCAATTATCTTCTTCCTCTGTGGAGCAGCTGCTCTGTCGGTGACGGAGGGGCTGCTCCCACTGACACTGAGACTTCATCGAAAGGAACAGTATTTTAAAGCAGTGGGAAACCCCTGGTGACACAACCTGGCTCCGTGCAGACTGTACTTAAATACGCTCACTGAACAAACATCTACTGTTAAACCCTTTGCATCCGCAAGGCTGGAGCAACACCTAAAATGAACGAGTCAATAGGGTGATGATGTTTAGGATTTATACCAATGCACCCCGGACGTTTCCTGCCCCCTCCCATCGGGAAGAACATACAACAGCCTGAAAGCACGTACGACCAGGCTCAAGGCCAGCTTATATTCGGCTGTTATATGAGCATTAAACGATTCCATAATACGAGAAGATAGATTGCCAAACTCACAGTCTACCTTGTTATGACCCTGCACCTTGCTGTCTGCCTGCACTGCACTTACACTAGAACTACAACACTTTATTCTGCACTTATTATTATACCATTACTACCTGAAGACACGGATGTAATGGATTGATCTGTATGAACGATACAGTCTTTTTTACTGTACCTCAGGACATGTGACAATAATAAACCAATTCCCCAGCAACCAGTGCGATGGAACAATATGGTCAGGGAGCTGCCTGCAGGTATGACGGAATGCGGACGTGTGATCCGGATATCTACGGACTTTTAACAGTTCCCTCAGTGAAAGATCCGGATGAATCCTCTGTGGATGAAAAGTTGGAGATAGAAACTCGGGAACTTAGTGATTTAATCTGACGTCACTGCGAGGACGATGGCTGGAATGGATGATTCCGACTGTGGTGACAGACACTAAGAATAATGTGGGGCAATGTTTTCTTAATAAGATTGATTTGGGACCAAGTCTGTAAAATCCGACCCATCAGATCCCGTTTAGAAACCCTTCCACTGATATTAAACCAATGATATCTTTTTCTAAATAATCCAACCCTGGGAAGAAATATTTTCGCGAACAATCCTGTTTCTACCTCTCATAATCTGATACATTTCTCTCAGGTCACCTCGCTGGAAAAAAGGCCCAGAGTTTAACATCTCGCCATAACCTCAAATTAAACAACATCCAAGCGATTCTCCTCTGCTATCTTAGCAGGGGAATCGCATCCCTCCTATACTGTGGTGACCAGAATTACACACACTGCTCTAAGGGCAGGCTAAACTCTGTTGACATAAAATGGACCATAACGTTCCCGCTTTAATATTCCATGTTCCGACCTATGAAGTCTTGTCTGCCGTGTGGCTTCATCACCACCCTATCGACCAGTTTGGCCAGTTTCAGGGATCTGTGGACTGTGACCCCGTTCTCTTTCCGTCAGCATTCATTCTATGTCCAAACATATCCTTTACTTGCTGGGAATGAAATTCCATTTGCCAATGCCCGTTCAAGTTTCCAACTGATTTGTCTTGTCATAGCATTAGAGAACCCACTGACTGTCCACAACACCATCATTGTGGATCATCAACAAGGATGATCGCTGGAGGTTGGATACTAAAGAGAAGAGAGTGTCAGTGACAGAGCGAAATGCTCTGTAGATAACGGCATTCTTGCCGTTGGACAGATACGTTTTCTGGTTTGGTGTTGTAACTCAAATCAGATAACGGTATCATTTACCGAGGAGAATCGGGCTGTTACTCAGGAGTGAAATGAACACTACTCATTTCCGGATTCTATTGCCTCATTTTTTCGCACCATAGATTTAATAAATTTGTATTCGCAGTGAGGGTTAGAATTAGATGATGATTTGGCAGATGAACGCCTGACTGGGAGATTGGTGCAGGGGGCAGGGTTTCCGATTTGTTGATCATTGGGATCTTTTCTGGGGAAGTTCCGAGCTGCACAAAATGGACGGGTTACACCTGAACTGGAGGGGAACCAATATCCTTGTGGGCAGGTTTGCTGGCACTGTTGGGGAAGTTTTAGCTTAGTTTGGCAGGGGGATGGGAACCAGAATGATAGGTCAGAGGTCGGTTCATTTCCTGTACAAGATGCAGAGTGTAGAGAGACTGAGGAAGGATATGTATTTGAAAGGCAACATTGTGGTCAGTTGAATGGGTGAAAGTGCGTCTGCTTTACTGCGTCTGCTTTACTGCGAGGAGTGTCAAGAACAAGGCTAATGAACATGGAGCGTGGGTAAGTACGTGGAACTATGACGTGGTGGACATTACACAGACTTGGCTGTCGCAAGGGCAGGAATGGCTGCCGGACATTCAGGGTTTAGATTTTCAAAAGTGACGGGGCGGAGGTAAAAGCGATGGGGCAGCGGCTTTGCTGATCATGGACAGTGTCACAGCTGTAGAAAGGGAGGATGCCCTGGAGGAATCGCCCACAGATTCAGTGTGGATCAAAGTCAGAAACAGGAAGGGAGAAAGTATTATATTGGGAGTATTCTCTAGACTCCCCAATAGTACCAGAGATACTGAGGAGCAGATAGGGCGGCAGATTTAGTAGAGGTGCAAAAATAGCAGTGTTGTCACTGTGGGTGATTTCAACTTTCCTAATATTGCTTGGCACCTCGTTAGTGTAAAGGGGATAGATGGGACGGAGTTTGTTCGGTGTGTCCAGAAAGTATTCCTGACTAAGTGTGTGGAGAGGCCGACTAGAGGATAGGCCATTCTGGACCTGGTGCTGGGCAATGACCCTGATGAGGTTTCATATCTCTCGGTAGGAAAGCATTTTGGAGATAGTGACCATAACTCCTTGACCTTTACCATAGCCTCGGGGAGGGATAGGAGCAGACGATATTGGAAACTATTTAACAAGGGGAGGGGGAATTATCACACAATTTGGCAGGAACTTGGGCAGTAGATACAGGAGCCTGAGGGCACGTACCACTAGGCTCAAGGACAACTTCTACTCCGTTGTACAAGACTATCAAGTTGTTCAATCAAACCTTCGGATAGATTCTTGACCTCAATCGACCTCGTTATGACCTTATATTTTCTCGTGTGGCAACTCTCACTTTCACTGCAACTCGTTAGTCTGCATTCTGTAATTGTGTTTTCCCTGGTATTACCTCAAAGCACTGCCTCATGAATTGACCTGTATGCAAGACAAGTTTTTCACTGTACCTCTGTTACAATAAGCCAATTACCTCTCCAACTCCAACTTCCTCCAACCATACAACTTGCAGTTCCTTTAGTTCTCATCTCTTGAACATCCTACCGTCACTTAAGCATCAGCAGACGCAAGATCTTGATCTCAGGTAGTCCCTCTCCAAACGTCTCTCACCTTCAGGAAGTTCCTGACAACCCGACTGTTGATCAAGCTTTTGTTACCTCGGCCCTGTGAATCATTGTTCCCTATTCTTCCCTGAGAACTTCTGCTGTCTTTTCTTTTGTAAACTGCAAACTGCAGGCAGATATGTTCACCCAATGATCTACACCTTGGCCAGAGTCATCTCCAGGTCTCAGTGCCAACGCACGATGTAGAAACAGGGTGTTGACCATGCAACCCGAACACTTTTGATGATTCAGAAAAACTAAAGTCATCAGGTAACGCCGACCCCAATATTCTGCAGTCTCTCTGCATCTATTGGAAGCAGTTTACCTGACACATTGGTTTCCTGCCAGCCATTCCAAAAAATAGAAAACTCAGTGAAGGACTATTTAGATCTAGCAGGAACAGACGCTTGCACAAACTTCCAAAAGAAATTCTCCGCCCAAAGTTCCATTGGATCAATTCTCTGCTGTATCATTTGATGATCTACCTCTCCCTGACATCGCTGTGCACTTTCTGGGCAATTGTGTTTTAATGATGTTAATTGCGGTGGAAATATAAAAACTGCAGAGAGTTCTGGTCGCAGCTCAGCACATCATGGATACCATCCATGAACCCCATCAGCACTTCTGGCTGCCTCGGTAAAGCAGCCAGCAAAATCAAAGACCCCCACCCGGTATTTTCTACCCCCTCCCATCGGACACACAATACAAAACCTGAAAGCACGTACCACCTGTCTCAATACAGCTGCTATCCCGCTGTTATAAAAATATTGAATGGCTCCTTGTACGAGGATAAACTGTTAACCTCCGTCTGCGTCATTATGTTGCAGCTATCCGTTTAACTGCACTCCACTTTGCCCTGTAACATTTCGTCCTGCACTCTTACTTTGACATACTGCCTCAGTGCAGTGTTGTAATGAACTGATGTGTGGACGGAATGCAAGGGAATTTTCTCATTGTACCTCGGTATGAGACAATAATGAACCAATTTACCAGGGACAGTATCTACAGCGCAGCATCTTACTATTAAAAGGAGAACTATGAAGTAAGAATAGAACTACTGCAATTAAGACTGAACTCAGCAACAAATCTCGGGCACACCGCAAACTTGTTGATCAGACCACCGAAGTTCCCATGCACCCAACCCACCGTATTTCCTCAGCCCACTTGTTAACCTTGACCGTTTGAATGACCCTCCCACGGGAGTAACTGTAGCAGCTCCAGCTGTGGGAGGTCGCTACACCTGATACAATGGACTGGAGGGAAAAAAAAACACTCAGCCCAACAAATACCGTTCGGGTACAATGAAACACAGAAGTGGTGGCCAAGTAAGGAGCCTCCAATGCACAGGGTCGTAAGAGACTGAAAAGACTCAGCCAGTTCCACAGACCCAACCCGACCCACCATCGATAATATCAAGAGGCCGTGCCGCAAGGCAGGATCCATCACCGAGGACCCTCACCATCCGGGCAATGCCTTCTTATCGTCACTACCGAGAGAAGGTGCAGGAACCTGAAGACCCACACACAACAATTCAGGGACAGATTCTTCCCCTCCATTAGATTTCTGAACAGTCCATGAACACTACCTGACTGTTCCTTATCCACTATTTTTGTAATTTACATTGCGTCTTTGCACTGTACATCTGGCACGAAACAACACATTTCCCGTCATATATCAGTGATACTCATCCCGGTTGTGAACCAAAAAGGAGGGGCGAACTGGATTGGGGCAGGAGAGGAAGCCCAGGACGGTGGCTGTTTTACAGCTACTCGGCATGGAGCGGTTGGGCCGAAGGACCTGTTTTTGTGCGATGCAACTGACTTAGGGAGGGGTGGAGAGGAGAAGCCTTTTCACTCAGGTCAACTGGGCTTCCCCAGCTTTCATCTTCATTTCACTTTCCTCATATCGACTTAGACCGTCAGTGTGCCAAGTGCTGAGTTGGGGTGGAGTTTGCGAGGTGTGATCAGGAAAATTTCCTCATAGGCCAGGACAACTAAATTATAACACTGCAGCATCTCCCCCTTTTATACCAAATGAGCCAAATAATTTCTACCACGTGCCGACAGCAACCAACCCAACTGATTCACAGATTAACTCTTGCCACACCGGAGGCGTGTGCAATGACTATTGTACATTGTTCAAAAGTTTTAAAAAAGCTGGCTGAACAGGTGGAACGTAAAATCTCCAGCTAGCTACAATAACTGTCTGGGGACAATAGTTATCTCTCTGTTGACTCATTACTGTTTGCATAATCTGGGTGCTCGTATTTCCTTCTGTCAAGTCAACGTGTAGAGCACCCAAGAAAGGTGGCAAATTTTGACCTTTTATTGGAAAGATGGGGCAGGACAAGGGACCGACTTATCAGTGGGGAGAACATCGGGACCAATGACCATATTTCTATTTGTTTTAAATGAGATGTGCAAAGGGACAGATGTGGTACACAGATTAAAAATCTGAATGTAGCACGGCAACCGTTGATGGTGTCGGATAGTAATTTGCAAACTTTGATCGCAGCAGGTTCCTTGCAGGCAAATGACATCTGGCAAGCGGAGGCTTTTCGAAAACTGGTGTTCAGGATCTGCACGTTTCTGTTAGAGTGAAGGGCAAGGCTGGTAGGAGCAGGGGCCCCTAGTGATGAGGAATATGAGGCTTTGGTCAGCGAAGAGGCATGAGTCCGGTACAGGCAGCTGGGATCATGTGAATCCTGGAGAATAGAGTTGCAGGAGTGTACTGGAGGAGATCGTAAGGGTAAAGAGGGCACAAAATAACTTTGGCAAAGATCGATAATTCCAAGAGACTTTACGTGCGGCAAGGTTGAAGAGTAACCGGGGACCCTGAAACACCCAAGTAGACATTTGTATGGTGCATTTGGAGATGGGCAAGGTCTGTAATGCGTATGTCTCCTGTTGTACTGTGGAGAAAGACTTCGGAAGGTGAGGTAGCCGAGGGAATTAGCTCACTTTACAGCAGAGGTGCTGAATGTCTTAAACACAAGGTATACAAATCACCAGGACTTGATCAGGTGTCTCCAAGAACACTGTGGGAGGCCAGAGTAGAAAGTGCAGTAGCCCTACTGAGATATTTGTATCATTAGCTACCAGATGAAGTACCAGAAGACTGGACAGGAGTCCACGTTGTGCCTTCAGTTAAGAAGACGGCAAAGAAAAACCTGGTAAAAAGACGCCCGTCTAACACTTGCAGTAGGCAAGATATAAGAGGAGATTCTAAGCGACTAGACATGCACGCACCGAAGAGAGGGTTTGCTTAGGAATAGTCAGCACAGTTTTCTATATGGGGGAATCGTGTATCTGAAATGTGATTGCTTTATTTTGGTAAGCAGTAAGATAAACGAGGGCAGTGCAGGAGACATGGTCTTTAAGAACTTGAGTCAGGCCTTTGATAAGTTTCCACATGGCAGGCTGCTCTGGAATGTTAGATCACATGTGACCCGGGGAAGTGAACAAATTGCATAGCTTAATGGTCAGAAGCAGGGGGTGAAGTTGTAATTTTTGTTCGCAGACTGGAGACCCGTGATGAATGGTGTTACCAGTGATCAGTGCAAGACCCATTGCGACTTATCATCAATGTCAATGATTTGGATGAGAACAAACAAGGTATCGGTCGCAAATTTGCAATTGACACCAAGATGTTGTTCTGTGAGTGACTTCACGCGGAGGGTGAGCGTACATGGATGAGCTACCGGAGAAGGTGGTGAGGCAGGTACAGCGTTATGGACATTTGAGTCAGTACATGGACAGGGTCATTTCGAAGTATATTGGCCAAATGGGACCAGCTTGTTCAGCAGTCATGTGGTGGGCGAAAGGGCTCACGCCCAAGTGTACTACCTTGTGACCCCAAGTCCAAACTTTAGTTTAACTTTCTTCACCGAACAACGATAGCTGACTTGGGCCAGGTATTTGGGCTAGGGAGGGAGGTCACCAATATTGAAGGTGAGAGCTTGCGTCTGTAGGATTGAAACCCCACTCGGGTGATCCTCCAACCTCCAGTCGTCCTCCACCCGGTCATCAGCCTTCCGGTTTCAAGGTATGTTCCTCAAAATTTATCCACTCCTATCAGCAAGGTAAAAGGGAAACCGCAGTCTCTCCCCACCTTCTTAATTCACACCCTGACTGGGGGAAGCCCTCGCTCACTGACTGAGGTCAGCTGCTCCCAATACAGCAATCAGTACAGGCCAAGCCAGGCGTCTAGACTAGGGGACAAAGCGGGACATGTCATTGGTGTTCATCCGGGGTAGGGTGTGGGCTTGTTGTGAGGAGGATATAGCCCTGCAATAGGGTTTCAAATACCAGCAGTGGCAAAACCAACCACAATTGGAACTTTCCTCTAATCAGAGGGTAGAATGTGTACGAAGATAACGGAGTCACTCAGTTATATGTTTACTTCCCATTTACAGGTAAATTACTTTTGTTAACAACTGAAAGAAATTGGATTCAAAGTGACATCCACCTAAAGTCGCTGCGGGGTATTTCCTATCCATTTCAATTCATAGGAACACTAGTTTCATGAATAATTAAGCACCAAGATCAAACTCGGAGTATCACCCACTTAAGATGTCAAGTCCGTTTCTTCTGGAAGTTATTAATTTCAGTATCTCTTGCCTGGACGCTGCGAAACATAAGAAATAATTTTAAAAAATACCGATTCGTTTCAACAGTTCGGTGGTAATTCTCAGTGAAAGCAGTTTCACAATTTGTTACAAATAAATAAGTTTCACAGTTAAATTGAACAATAATCTGCTTTCTACTTCTGGGAAGCCAAATCTAACGTCTAAAGTCAGAGTCCTCAATAACCATCAACACCACAAATTATCGCAGCTTGTAGTCACAACCCAAGAAACAAACACCTCAGAATAGAAAACGAGCAATGTTCTTACAGACCTTCTGCACTGGAGATAAATGAAGCCAATAAGAACAAAGCACAGATAAGCCGCTGTAAACACTTCCAACAGTCATAGGCGAGGACAACTAAAATCCGGTACTGCAGCATCTCCCAATTATATACCAAATGAGCCAAATTGTTCCTACCACGTGCCGACAGCAACCAACCCAACTGGTTCACATATTAACTGTTGCCACACCAGAGGTGTGTACAATGATAGTTGTACATGTTACACAAGTTTTAAAAGGCTGGATGGATAGGCGGAACGTTCAATCTCCAGCTGGGCACAATAACTGTCTGCGGACAATAGTAATCCCTCTGTTTACTCATTACTGTTTGCATAATCTTAGTGCTCGTATTTCCTTCTGTCAGGTCCAACGTGGAGTTTGTTGCCGTGGGCAGACAGACACGGGGTGTAAATGCCCTGAAAAATCAGCTCTGTGCAGCAACGGTCCCGCACGGTGCAAACTTGACAAAGATAAGTTAAGGCAACTGAAATTAACATCAGTTACACATCGCTCACATGACAAGGTGAACAACAATAACACAACTACGTTGGTGTAAGTGGAGGGAAGTCTCGTACGAGGAAGTGTTAGGGTTTTTCAGGTCGATTCAAGAACCTGATGGCAGTGGGGAAGAAGCTGTTATTGAACCTTGAGGTGTGGGTCTTCAGGCTCCTGGACCTCCTGCCGATGGAAGCATCGATAAGAGGGCATATGTCGGTCGGTGGTGGTCCCTGATTATGCATGTCTCCGTCCTGAAACAGCCACCTCTTATAGATGTTATCGATGGTGGGCAGAGCTGCACCCATGATGGAACTGGCTGAGTCCGACCGCTCTCTGCAACTCCTTGTGCTCCTGAGCATTGGAGTTCCCATAACAGGCCATGATGCCACCAGTCAGAATGCTTTCCACAGAACATCTGTAGAGGATTGTCAGAGTATTTGAGGACATGCCCAACCTCCTTGAACTTGTAAGAAAACAGAGACATGGAAGGGCCTTCTTCCTGTGTGCTGGGGTCAGGATAGGTCCTCCGAGATGTTGAGGGGTATGAATAAGTGAGGTAGAGTGTACAATGTCGGACTGGGGACAATAAATAACTGGCAGAGAATATTTTGCAAGTCCACACATGAAGAGCTAGTGGGGTGGACCTAGAGAGTTTCTTTCAAGAACCAGGGGACCAGCATGCACCCAATGGGTCAAATGAGCTCCTGCTGTGCTGTAACCGTTTAGTGAATCCATGATCATTTCCCAACACATCCAATAGAAAGCCGGACTGCACTTACCCTCTCGTTGCAGCAGATGGTTCACGGGAGTCGGTTATCAATCCGTTTGGAAGCAAGAAAACAGATGCTGACTATTTTCCTAATGTGGAGATACTGGGGAAGGTCGAGGCAAGTCTGAGAGCCAACATTCGGCACAATGGCCGCAGATCCAATCACAGCGAAGGTGTGACAACGGCTCAAATTTCATAGGACGTTACGGATACTCGGTGTGTCACCGAACACTCTGACAAACTTCAACGTTAAAGTCGAGCGTATTGTCACATGTACAGGAGCACGTATGCACAGGTGCAATGAAAAACTTACACGGGCAGGGAGCTGGCATCGTGTGTACATACACTTCAGGACCAGCAACTTCAAGTTGGATTTGACACAATACGAGCACCCAGTTTGTGCAAACAGCAATGAGTCAAGAGAGGGGAAATTATTGTTCCTCAGACAATGATTGCCCCCCAGCTAGAGATTGTGCATTCTACCTAACTTTTTAAAACTTCACTGACGTGCAGAAATATTGGAGGACCCTCTGGTTTGGCAATGGTGAATGGGGCTGTAGTCATGTGAGAGGAAGCAGTGGCTCATTTGGTGTAAAAGATGGAGATGTGGCCTGGGCTGCAACAGATGGTAATACTTAGTGCAGGCAGAGAGAGCGATCTTCTGTGCTGGCTGATGTTCTACTTCTCGAGAACAGACAGTATGTGAAATCACTGATCGCTTTCTCTTGTGATGTGTTGGATTTTTAATTGTGATTTTTGAGCTTAGAACTTGTGATCATGAGGGTGACTGACTTCCGCAAATTCAGACTTGCACAAAGGATCCCAAATGTAGATATTAAGCCAGAGTTCAAAATAATAGCCAAAATTTTATCACCGCACCATATATCACGTGTATCCGCGCATCGTTTTGATTACCGTGTTTCTTGGGGAGTCTCAAGGTATTAAGACACAGTATCGGGTCCCTCAGTACAACTCGCACCTGCTGTTCGAGCAATTATGATTTAAGCCACACCGATCTGACTGCTTCCTTTTCACCTCATCTGAATGTCGTTTTATTGATGTTGTTCCTCTCCCACTTTCTATGACAGCTCAGTGGATGCACTCCACCCTCCGCTCTTCCTCTCATAGTACAACAAAACACGCATGCCGACCTCTGCCTACCCAGTCCGGCCAGATTTCCTGTGTTCCTTTGATCTCTCTCAAAGACCCACCACCCCATTTACCCTCTGTATCCCATTGCTTCTTAAATGATTCTGTTGCATTTGCTTCAACCACCTCTGGCGGCTCGTTCCATGTACTTTCCCCTTCCTCCGCGGGACAATTTGACACTCAGGTTCTCTAAGTCATTTTTTTCCTGTTTTCTGAAACCTGTGCCTGATCTTTTCAGGTCCCGTTCTCATAAAAGACTGCTCAACCCATCTATGCCCCAGGTTTTATACTTCTCACCCTATCTATGCCGCTCAGGTTTTGTACACCACATTAATGTCACCTTTTCATCTTGTCTTCTGAGGAATCAAGTCCTCGTCCGCCCATCCCCTCACGATAACTCAGGACGTTGGGTCCTGGCAGCATATCCATAAATCCTCAGTGCGCTTTGCAGATTGAATGCAGTCCTTGTCAACCCATACAAGAGAGCAAACAGTACTCCAAGCGTTGTCTCACCATCTTGTGCAGCTGCAACATCACATTAGAACTTTGACACTCAATGCAATGACCGCTGAAAGCCAGTGTACCAAAAACTGCTTTTATCGGCCTGTCTATTGCAATGTCTCTCCCGGGGAGCCATGTACCTGCATCTCTAGATCCCTCCGTTATACAACACTCCCACTGCACTGTAATTCACTGTGAAAAATCATACCTGGTCTTTCCAAAATGTAATATCTTTCTTGTCTGAAGTAAACTACATCTGCCATTCCTTGGCCTTCTTTGCCAGCTGATCACCATCTCTCATTGCAACCACCTATGATAGCACCTACATTGATGTCATCTGCAAAATCGCTAATAATGCTTGGTCCGTTCCCCTTCAAATCATTGACAGAGATGACAAAAAATGGGCCCTGCACTAGTGTGTGCCTCCAGTCTTAGAAACAACCTTCCAACATCACATTGTTTCCCACCATTAAGCCAATTGTGTGAGCAATTAACCAGCATTCCTTGGATCATATGTGACCTGACGTTACAAAGCAGCCTATGATGTGGAACCTATCAAGGGGCTTAATGAAGTCCACAGACCACATCTACGGCCCTGCCCTCGATGACCTGCCTGGTTTCTTTCGAAACAAAATTCAATCAATCTGGAGAGATCTCCCACGCACGAAACAATGCCGATGATTCTTAATCTACCCCTCTCTTTCCAAATGAATATATTATCCCTCCAAGTTCTCTCCAGCAACATGTCTACCACAGATGTTAGACTTGTCTATCGTTCACAGGATTTTCTTTTCCACCTTCAAAGGCACAACATTCACTACCCTCCAGTGCACTGGGACCTCAGCTGTAACGAACGACGCGGCATTTTCCTCAGCCAGGTTACTTGCAAGTTATTTTCCCAGTGTTAGAACAGAGTACTACAGCTCAGTATGGGCCCTTCGGCCCACAATTATGTGCCGGCATTTTTACTGTTTTAAGATCAATCTGACCCTCTAATAAACTCCCGATTTATATCATTCATGTGTATATCTCAGTCTCTTAAATGTCCCTAATGTATCTGTCCCCACATCCTCTGCCGGCAGTGCGTTCCACGCACCCACCACTCTCTTTGTTTAAAAAAAACTATGACCGCCCCCTTGTATCTTTCTCCAATCACCTTGAAATTATGTCCGCTCGTTTTAGCCATTGTCTCACTGGGGGGGGGGGGGGGGGGGGGGGGGCGGATGTCTGACTGTCCACTAGATCTGTGTCTCTTATCTTGTACAGCTCTATGAAGTCGCCTTTCATTCTTTCTCTGCAAAGAGAAAAGCCCTCGCTCACTCAGCCTATTCTCATAAGACATGTTTCCAATCCTAGGCGATGTCCTGGCAAATCTCCTCCATAAACACTTCAAAATCCTTCCTATAATGAGGAGACCAGAACGGAACCACAATACTCTATATGTGGTTCTACAGAGCTGTTACATCACCTCGCGGCTCTTGACTACCCCAACTATGACATTCCGTCGGGTTTATTATTCTTAAGAATAAGTGAAATGGAAGCTTGATAATGGTAATTCCCAATTTTAAAGAATCTGAAAAAGAACTTGAGTATAAACAGTGAAGAAAAAATCTTTATAGATTCTCCACGAAATCCATCAGGACCCGGGGTTTTTCCAGAGTGCATTGACCGGATAACCTCGGCGAGTTCCTCATAAGTAATAGATTTATCACGTTGTCCGTTATCAGCAGAGTGTAGGAATTTTTTAATTGGTCGAAACAGTTCTTCATTACAGCATCGTCTTTACGAGAATAAGAACTATAAAGTTTAGAATAAATTCTCCAACAAGTATCATTTATTTCGAAATGATCCGTTGTCCTTTCTCCATTGGCTTTGTCAATTTCTTTAATTTGCCGTCTTGTTTAGAGGTTTTTAATTGGTTAGCCAATAGTTTTCCCTGTTTTATCTCCATGAATACAAACTTTTCTGTTAAGAGCTGATTATCAATTAGATGTGTTAAAAGGAGTTCGTATTTGATTTTAATTCGACTCGCCTTTGGAATAAAGTAGGATCTCCATCCAAGGCATATTTTTGGTCTCGAAGTTTCAATTGATTGGCTAATCAGTCCTCTCGGTGTTAACTTTTTTCTTAACGCTCCCGCGTAAGAAATTTGTCTTCTGATAAAGTCGTTAAAAGCATCCCATATAATAAGACTAGAAGTCTCTCCCGGCGTATTCCTTTTTTTTAAAAAAAGAAAGTAATTGTTTCTCCGAAAGTTTTAAGAAGTCTTTATGAGTTAGCAAAGTTAGATTAAAGCGCCAAGATCTGTTCATTTGAGGGAGTACGGAGAGATTTAAAGAAAAACACAGGAGCTCAGTCTGAGAGAAATCTCTTGATATTCACAGGATCAAATTCATGGAATCATTTGACGATCAATGAAAAAAAACATCCTGGAATATGTGTGTTGAACATGAGAAAAAAATTCAAATATCCCCTGTCTTCTGGATGTACTTTCACGCCACACATCAGTAACGCCAGCTTTCATTGAAAACAATTGAAGAAATAAAGCTGATTGATGCAGTGCTGCTGGTTTTGTAGATGACCTATCTAACCTTGAGCCTAACCAACAATTAAAGGCTCCTCTTGAACAGAGAGGAAAGATTCAAATCTGGCAAAAGTGCAAATCATCGCTCAAAAAATCCTGGATCATCCGTATTCAGAGCATAACTATTTGCAATACCCATAGTCTATTACTAACTTCCCTGATAATGAAACTAAACGACCATTAGTTTCCCGTTATTACCTTATGTTGAACAAATGAAACAGTATTATCTGTAAATATTGATACCCCCGAGATTTAGCTCGGAAAGAGGAATGGAATTACACCCGTCTCTATCGACTGAAAAAGCGTGGAGTATCACATTTGCGAATTTGAGTTTCTTGCAAAAAAGATTGAACTGTTTAATATAAGCAGAAATCTTATTTTGTTTCACAGGGTGGTTTAACCCTTTAACGTTAAAACTAATTAAATTAATCACTCGATCCATTTTAATATTATTTAAATGTGAGGGATAAATTGTAATACACAAACCATACTGGAATGGAGATTCAAATTCAACAGCGAACTTTCCAATAAGGTAACGAAGCAACAGACTTGGCTAAGAGCCCAAAATAGCTGCCAAAGAGAATCCAACCCTCCTTCACCACACAAAGACAGAACGCCGACCAATAGAAAGCCGGCATGTATAAATAAAAACACTAACCCAAATAATCCTGCTGCCGATGTTTCAAGGTTGGTTAATTTCAACCCAATCAAAATAGTAACTCGAAAAAAAGTTTCAAAATCATACAACAACAAGTATCTTTGATAGTTTATCAGTAAAAAAAACCTCAAAAGAATATACGTAAAATAACGTATCAAACAAAAAATCAAATCAAATGATATAAACATTCAAAGTGTTAGTAAAGGGTTATCAAAATAAGGAAATAAATGTTCGTGAAAAAATTGGAGTCGTTGAATCATCAGATTCCAGAAAATTTTGAGCATCTCCAGGCGAGTTAAACTACTTAAGCGAGCCATTATTCAGAATAATTCTAAACTTAACAGTGTAACGGAGGGAGTTTTTAAAACCTTGGTTATAAAGTTCCGACATGAATCTTTTGAATTCAACACGTTCATTCAGAAAACTCGGGTGAGAAATCTTCAACAACTGATATTGTAATCTTGGCAGTTAATCATTCCTCTTCGGCGGGATTCACTAAGTAAAAGGTCCTTAATTTGAAAGTCATGCAGAGAGAGAATGACTGACCTGGATTTCCATTCCCTAGGAGGTTTGTCCGCCGGTGATCTCTGTGCTCTATCAATCTGAGGCACAGATTTTAAAATAGTAAGAAACAATTGAGCCAAAAGGTTTGCAAAGCATTCCGGAGGTTGATTGTTTTCCACTAGCGGCTTGAGACCCAGAATTCGAAGGTTGTTTCTTCTGCGTCTGTTTTCTAAGTCAATAATCTTCTTCTTTAATTTTTCATTAGATTAGATTGCTTTTTACAAAGCTTTTGCAACTCATCCAAAACCGAGAGAAATGCTTCATTCTCTTTAATCGTTCTTCATGACCATGTCAATTTTCTCCGAGAGAATCCAATTTAGAATGAATCTGCTGAAGTTTGCTTGAAACTGTTCAAATTGTTCGCAAGAATCATCTATATGTTTCGAAGCAATTGTAAAATAGATTCCAGAGATGCAGAAGGGTCCTCTTACTTGGTAGTGTTTTCGGACCTTCGGCACTCCTTGTAGCCATGGTAAAATGAAATTACGATTGGAGAAAGAGTATCAAACCGGGTTGAAAAAAGTGAGATAAATGTGAGCAACGGCAAATCGCTGTTACTCCATTGACGACCAGCAGGCTTCTAGAGGAGACAAAACAAGAACCTCGGAGCAGTTGTTCAAGGGTAAGGGCTGAGTCTCCCCCAGAACTAACCTTTGGATGCATTTCCCTGCTCTCCTGCCCTCACGCCACACTGCCCATGACAGGAGCCTAAACTAAACTAATCTCGGGTGGCGAATTCCTCCGAAGATTCAGTTGAAAATAAATCGCCCCTCCCTAATGTCTCGGAGTGGCATGTAATATTCGTGCTACGGAGCACAGAAACAGACCCTTCGGACCATGTTGTCCATGCTGACCATCCTGTCTGTACTGATCACGTTCAGCAGCGTTCTCTGCCATGGCGATTGAAATGCTCGTCCAAGTGTTTCTCGCATGTTGTCAGAGCACCTGCCTCCGCCCCTTCTCCGGCAGTGCGTTCCACATTGCAAGTAACCTCTGGGCGATAACATCTTCCACAGATCCTCTCCAAACCCTCTCTCACCTCACCTTAAACAGACCTCCTCTGAGACTCATCTGCTGTGAGGAACAGTTTCTTACCATCTACTCTATTGTTCAAACTCCGCAGTTGGTTCAAGCCCATACACTTCTTCCTTCAGGCATCGAATCACTGAAGCTGTCCACGCCTTGAGACGGCAAGTCCTCGACAGTGGTTAGACATTGGACTGATAAATGAGCAATATTCTAACAAATTAACTCCCAGACGGTGACCATCGCCAACGAGAGGGAGTCCAACTACCTCTCGTTGACAAGCAGTTGGATGACAAAGGTGAAATTATCCGCCACCAAAAATCTCGGTATAAACCTTGTTGGGCATTTACAGTTCCGCGCAAACTCGGTGTGGCTCCAACATCAGGCCAGAGACCGGATATCCGGACAAATCAAACCCTTCCCACTGCGAGCCGTTAGTGTGGAACGGGGTTGAATACTTTGCCGCTTGTCTGATGTGAAGGCGGCTCCATAAACACTCAAGAAGATCGGGGCCAACTGCTGCGACAGTGACTGAACTACCCGGAGACTGAACTTAGCAGATTTGAAGTCGTCTTTATTCGTCACAATAGGCAGGCGACTTGCTGGAAGTAACAGAACAACTATGAGACTCAGATTTACCCCAGAGTGTCAGACATTTATCCAAGATTGGATGTTTAATGAGGCATCATAGTCGGCACAGACATTATGGGCTGAAGGGCCTGTTCCTGTGCTTTACGTTTATTTGTTATATTCAGCTGTAAGGCAAATATAAGGCGGCAACGTTCATTTGCTCAGACCGGACGTTCCTCCTCACCGCTGATGAAGTCAGAGATATGATCCAGGAAAACTGAGGTACATTTCATGCAAAAAAGGTGCGGTTGCTTTCTGGTATCCCCGGAGTGGGGCACGGGATTACAGGGAGATGAGCTGCGACCAGACTGAGTGGAGAATCAGAGTGCAGGGGCCGTTTCATTCTCAGGCGTTCTGTTAAACTCGTTCCTCAACCTGTGGTCACAGTTCGCACAGACCGTCTTCAAACCTGGCAGGCTAAATCTCTGAGGGGGCCCCAGGCATTTGGGATTTTCTTGCTGAATGAAGCAGATTGGAAGGAATCAGCCATCCTTCGGTACCGTCAACAATTTCAATTCTTTGCAGTTTCTCAATTGATTCATTCAATTACCGGCACGGTAATGTAGCGGTTGGTGTAACGCTATTACAGCGCCAGTGACCCGGGTTAAATTCGGTCCGCTGTCTGTAAGGAGTTTGTACCTTCTCCCCGTGTCTGCGGGGTTTACTCCAAGTGCTCCGGTTTCCTCCCACAGACCAAAGACGGACAGGTTAGGATGTGAGAGCATGCTATTTTGGCGCCGGACGAGTGGCGACACTTGCGGGCTGCCCCCAGGTCGTTGTCAATAACTAAAAATAAAAGGATTTCGCGGTCTGTTTCGAAGTACATGTGATAAATAAATAAATAAATCTTTACTCACAACCTGTCACAGCGGACATTTCATTTGACTGACGTAATTGGTTTGTTAATAATTTAAACGTCGACATTTTTAACTCTGTTGAACTCTCCCCTGGGTTAGGGAATGAGGGGGTGAATTAGCACCAGTTTCCCGCTGCCCTATAAACTGGAGCGCAACCGTCTTTCTCTCTCCCGCTATCTCTCTGTCTCTCTCTCTGTCTCTCTGTCAAATGTGTTTTACAGGTGAGGCGAATATCACTGCCCGAGCTGAGGCCGTTCCCTCCCCATCTCTCTGTGGCAACCAGGTGGTCACTGTCCCGGTGAAAGGGGCCGTCGACATTATCCACAAACCGGTTATGATCGAGGTCAGTGTGAGTCCCTGCCACAGTATGTGGACCTTCCCAGTGCCCCCTTCACCTTCACCCTTCCCTCTGATTCCCATCCACCCCTCCCTCTGAATCCCTTTCATCCCTAAATTGATTCCCCTCAACCACCTCCCTCTGATTCCCCATCAACCCATCCCTCTGATTCCCCTTCACCCCTCCCTCTGATTCCACTCCACCCCTTACATCTTTCCCCACAAGCCCCTCCCTCAGATTACACTCCATCCCCTCCATCTGATTACCCACTCCCTCCCTCTTGATTCCCCTTCACCCCACCCAATGATCAGCCTCCCTCTGATTCTCCGCCACACCCTCCATATGATTCCCCTCCTCTCCCTCCGTCTGACTCCCTTTCACCCCCTCCCTCTGATTCCCCTTCACCTCTCCCTCTGATACCCCTCCACCCCCTCCCTCTGAATCCCCTCCAACCCCTCCCTCTGATTCCTCTTGAAACTCCCTCTGATTCTCCTCCACCCCCTCCCGCTGATTCCCCTTCACCCCCACCCTATGATTCCCCTTGAACCACTCCCTCTGGATCACCTTCACCCCCTCCCTCTGATTCCCCATCACCCCACCCACTGATCACCCCTCCCTCTGATTCCCCTCCACCCCC
Organism: Pristis pectinata; assembly: GCF_009764475.1. NCBI lineage: Eukaryota > Metazoa > Chordata > Chondrichthyes > Rhinopristiformes > Pristidae > Pristis > Pristis pectinata. The sequence continues at coordinate 923,579 of NC_067449.1, read as the reverse complement.
TCCCTCTGATTCCCCTTCACCCCTCCCTCTGATTTCACCACTCCCTCCCTCTGACTCCACCCCCTCCCTCTGATTCCCCTGAACCCCCTCCCTCTGATTCCCCTTCACTCTATTGTTGTCCCGTAATTCGATTCTCACTGTTGTCAGATGTACAGTTACACAGTGCCACGAGGTCGATTCGATAAAACACGTTTATTAGCGGTGCACCGCTGAGGGAAAGGCTCTTCAGCACTCATAAAGAGTCGCTTCCTGACTTCGCCCGGTACAAAGGGGTAGACAGAGATTTATACAGGTATTGTCACGCACACTTAATGCATACGGCGCCCCGAGTTTCTGTCAACCCGGGACAGGCATCACACCTATTGATTATTGTAAATGAGTTATAATCAAGAAATTCAAAGGCAGGTATCACCCGTAATTGTTTAGACCAAGCTTCCACCTCGATGTTCATTGAACCCAGTATTGCTACAGTCTAGCAGATTGGGACAGATCAATACCCGGAACAAAGTATTTAACACTCCAGCTAGTGAGTCAGCGGCTTGCTTGCTCTTGCTGGAGAGGTATTTTTTCGATCAGCTTTAGGTATGGTCACAATTCTAACCTTTTTCTTCCTCATTCCCTCCTTTTTATCATTACATGATAATCTGGAGCGGCGCAGAGAACGGGGCCGAGAACCTATGAATAAGGACCTTGCAACAGGTATTTAGACAGGCCTGCACCACACAGCCTACTGTTATAATAAGTATTAGTCCCACCGCTCCATACAGCAGGTAGGATGCCCACGACTCTCCTGGTAGCCACCCCGACCAACCTGTCCCTACTGAAAATCCCTGGCTAAAACTGTCTATTTTCCTCTGAATGTCCTGAATGGCATGGGAGATGTTGTAGGATTCTTCTCTCAAATTAGTGACACATTTGTCCCCTAGTATGGCACATACTCCTCCTTGCTGAGCCAACTGGTAGTCCACAGCATACGGGGTCTTCGGGGCATAAAGTCGAAGCTCTGTCCGTTCTCCGTTCACTGATTCAGGCCCTCCATTGTACTGTTTCCCAGTGCGGCCAGTCCACAAATAAGGTAGTTCCAGTTTTTTGCGGCTATAGTTCCTGTCGAACCCCCCAGAGAGAGAATACTCAGGAAGCCATAGTCTAACCACGATAAGGAAGATCTCAACGTAATAGAATCCCTCCAGTCCTCACAGAAATCCCCGCAAACAGTGCATCACAAGTCCTCGTCAGACATGAGCCTTCTGGGGGCAGGGGACCGTGACCGGCCCGATCGTTCCTATTGCAAACCAGGCTTGCAGGGTGGCATTGGCGGTAGTGTAAGTACCATTGAAGAGGAACACATACCCTTTCTTAGCCCGGTAACAGGTTACATTACCTTATTGCTGTGGACTGGGCATCTAAGAATACCAGGAGATTCCAACATTTCTCCAATGCTTTCTCAGGTAATTCTCCCTGGTTAGCCATTCTAAAGAGACATTAGACAATTTCATATGGGTCACGTTCCATTCCCCACAAACACATTGCTCCCCTGCAAGTAACGTAACACACCTAGCCACGGCACAACCACACCTTAACAATCCTTCCCCAAATCCACATAGGATTTTTGCCCCGGGGGTCGTGTTTATAGATTGCAGTAATCAGTGTCAGTGGACGGCTGGGGTCATTAGGATTCTGGTCCTGCCGTTGTCTGATCTCAGTCGGTGCCATCCAATAGGTATGTCTGGTATAACTTCTCCCTCAAATATTTCCACACTAATTCACATATTGAGCAAGATATAACGGCTGGATGAACATTAAACAACACAGACTTCAAACCCGAGAATATTTACACTAAGATCGCCCACTTCTGAGTCACTGAACTCACACTGGCTTTGGTATTCCCTTTCACATATCACTCTGTTACCCCAAAGTTTCAAAATTATTCTTATTACACACTAGCACACTCACAAACAGGTGCACTGTTGTACTGTCTCCAGAACGGGTGTACACTCACCACCCTGGAGCTCTGAGCGGTCACTAACCACTTTTCACAACTGGACGCCCTGTCGTACCAAACAACCCAATACTGTATGATAACTGTTCCCTTACGCAAACATACAAGCAGACAAACACACCACACTTTTATATCCACCAGTTCATGGTCCGTGGCCTGAACAGATCTAAGGATGGGTGAGGTGTTAAAAATACTCACCCCTTTAGACTACTGAGGTCGCCAGCCACGAAAACAATGACAAATGCATCCTGGACGAGCCCCTAAATGTTCTCATTTACTAAAACTGAACCACACGGAAGCGGTAACTGGGTAATATAAAAATCACAAAACAGATCTTCTGGTAGAGAGTCGAAGAGAATCTAATTCTCCTGAAACAATGTTTTATACATTTTAAAACAAAAAAAGTAAACGATTAACTCCAGTTTCAATGGCTACAATCAACTGCTGAACATTAACATTTTGAATTGAGTCAGGTAACTTTGCAGAATGACATATTTCAATAGTAGCAAATCTCAAATAAGAGAACGCTTTGAATATTCAATACTGGCGTTTGTTCCGAAAGCTTCTGAGCACAAAGTTCAGACAGCTCTTTTGTAACAGTGTTGAGGGATGGTTCCATGAATATACAACTGAGAAGAATAATAAGTGACAGAACAAACCTGTCCTGATCTGCGCATGAAGTGGCAGGGATCCGTCTTTAAAATTATGTTAATATAGGAGATGGCTACTTGTAACCTTCCCTGATCTCATTCTGAAGTTTTCAGTGACCACCAATTAAAGTGAGCATTCATCTATTGTCTTCCCCTGCGGAGTTTCAGTGGGAGAGTATCGGAATGTCCCACACACAGTCGTTGTTTCTAATTGCCTTAATGTATCAGCTGGTTAAATTGCCTACAGGTTTAATATCCTGAAGAGTGGCTCTCATTTTAATTAATGCATTATTATGCTGTCCATAATTTAATAACTCCAGAATTATCCCGGACACTTGCGCCTCAAAAAAAAGGCTTATCCTTCCGGCGGTGTTCAAGCTGCGCAGTGCGTGTGCATTTCAGTAAAAGTAACTGTTGCTCCAGCGATCTGGATACACAGTTCAGCTGCATCAACCCCGCTGATTGTTGCCTTCACCTGTTGCCCATGTCACCTGGATGTAAATCCAGTGCGTTCAGCACCGTTCACTCCGCTCTGGACCTGCTGCTCCATTTCGCTGTGTATTCAGGGGTTAACTGCACCTGTTAGTTCATTGGGTTTAATTAACGTCAATCTCCACGGGGTCTGATTGCGTCAGTGTAGTGTGTTGCTTTAGTACTAATATGGGTAGCCTGCAATGATTGTCAGTGAGAGCAAATCTTCAAGCACTGACATCGCCCAGCTGCTCTCGAGAGACAAGGGACGAATCTGGGAACAGTAGAGCGGGAGAATACAAGAATAGATCGGAATCTGGGAGCAGCTGAGTGGAATGTTACAGCAATGGACATGAAGCTGGAAACGGTGTGGGATGTTACAGGAATGGGGAGGAGTGGGGATGCTCAAGTGAAGTATCATAACACCGGGCCAACATTGTCACAGCGGATCTATGATGCACTCCGGGCCTTTGCACCGATTTACTATCCGATCCTCGCTGTTGTCGCCGTCTTCGGTAAGTCCAAGTCTCATATTGGAACCATTTCCAGCGGTAACTACATTATGTTCTTGTTATCTCCCCGTCACTCACCCAACATCCATCCCTGGCAATATGCACACAAACCCTCACTGTCATTGTTGGTTTTCACTGATACATCCGTAACTCAACATTTACATTCGGTAAAAAGTTGAAACTGCCGATACCATCCTGAGGATTTGTTTTCCCTTCCGGCTGATGTTGCTGCCTTCAAAACTCTGCATCCAGTCTTTGTTTCATTTGTTCAAGAGCTGCGGACTTCCCAGACTGAGCCAGCATTTAATTATCCATCCCTTGTTTCGCCTAAGAAGGAGGGTGTGAGTTACCTTCTTGAACCGCTGCTGTCCTTGTGATGCGGCTACACCCATGTGGCTGTTAGGGGAGAGTTCCAGATCTTTGACCCAGAGACTGCGAAGGAATGGCGATATATTTCCAAGTTAGAATGCTGTGTGGCTTGCAGGGCAACTTCTGGGTGGCGGTGTTCCCATGCTGTTGCGTAGGCTGAGAGTCTAGCTGGTAGAGTCCGTGGGTTTTGGAAGATGCGGTCCAAGCAGTCTTGGTGAGTTGCAGACTGCAGACTGTACAATGTGCATAAGGATTTCCACAGTTGCACTTTGATTTTTTGGTCCTGTTTTGCTCTTCTCTTTTCAACAATGTAAACGCGTCTTCCTCTTGAATGTATAACCTCAGTGTCCTGTCCTCAAACCGAATCTCTGCTGAACACCACTTGCGTCTACATCGGATGTTTTCAGCAATCAATATTTATTCTTTTCTGAGGTCAACCCCCTGCCCTGTCCATTATTCTATCCCTTCTTGGTCATCGCCTATACGTCCCAAACACATCCCAACCACTGATAAAGCCTTTCTTTCTCTCTTTTGCGGACAGGATTAACAAATCAGTCCCATTCAACCTCCTGGTTACAAGGTTCCGACAAGAAAAGCTTCTCCCACACACCACCGCCCATTTCCAAACTTGCACCAATTCCTGTACATCGCTTCCAGCCCCGCTTCTCGTGCAAACTTTTCTCCATGTTTGGCATGCTTGCTGAAGGTTCGTGTTCCGAATCGGGCACAATGTATCAGGTGGGGCTCAAGTAGTGGCTCATGAAAATTAAAATCCTTCCTGCCATTTTCTCTTTTGTTAGTCGATGACATTGGCTGAAACCGCAATAGAGTTCAACCCATAATGCAAAACCCGGCAGCTCTCCCTCTAGCAGAGTAGTACAAATAGGGGAATTGCTTATCGGCAAAGACAGCATCAGCGCTAAAAAGGGAAAGGATCGTCGATTTCGATTAATTAACATAGAGGATAAGCATAGGGTAGAGACATCACAGATGTATTAGCGCAGAGAAGGGGGTGTCAGGTAACGAGCGGACGTGCAATTGGATGCAAGGTAGAATCGATCAAATTTTGATTATAGAAGGAGGTAAGTAGACGGCAATGGGTCGGGAGGAACATCAGGTGCATTCAGAAGCGGTGTCAGTTGGAAACCATTGATTCAGTGTGTGAAGTTACTGAGTAATCTGTATCTGCCCCATTAAACTCCTACTTGTTGATTCAATGCAGGTGTTCATGAAATCAGTGAGCTAATCTTTGTCTTCTGTGTGTCGTGGTCACATCACCTCAAGCAGTGAATATAGAGTGCTAAAATATACACAGCAGATGCGATTCTAGTTTTGAACCTCTCAGCTTGCTCTGGTGCCTTCCAGGATCTGTAAAAAAAATACCACCCCACTCACACACAGAACTTGCCAGGAAAGGTGCTCTGATCCTGCACAGAATTTACAAATGGACAAATTGTCTTGCTTTTCCCCTGTGCTTGGTCCCTGCCAGCCGTTTTATTTCACAGTTCGCGTTGACCTAAACATTTCTGATCTGTTCATGTCAATAGGGACTTTTTGATTCCCCGCAGTCTTCTCACACATTCTGAGAATCTACGTGTGCCCAGTGAATGTTTATTAACATAGACTACGATCCCCGGGAGCTGCATAAACCTCCAACAATTTCAGAAGCAACTTTACCTGGGAACCTCTCTGCATTATTCCCACCTGAATCGATAGCTTGCTGTACTCTCTCGTTTCTGTTTCCCAATCCGTCTCCGAACCACTACCCATTCAATAAGAACATGGTGATAGTCAATTACACCCTACTCATTAGAACCCTGTCCTTTGCTGATAAATTCGGATTTGATAATGCAGAAACGATAGCAACCGAAGACACGAATAGTACCCCATTTACCTGAATTTTGATGAAAAATATATTGAGACAATTTATCCATTTCCATTTTGGAGGCTGCCAGAACACTCGATCAAAAGACCCTGCTTCCTTTATTGATTCTGACGGTGTGTTATCAGGGCGAATAGAGGTCGATTGCTCTGTACTAAACCAGCACAAACATCAGCTCGATAGATGCAGCTGAACGTTAGCTTGTGCAGAGTTCAGTATTTGCTGCATCCGTCCGATCTTATGTACCATTGGGGAACGAAAAGGAATGCAAAGAATTGTTCGATCATCAGCGACCTCACACTGATCTCGGAATCTGAAATTTCGAAAGTAATAAGGGTACATCATTTCCCATTAATTGGGTGGTTTCATTGTAAAGTAATGCATGCCTGACCCGACAAGCTGTTCTCGAGTAAACAATAAATCTTAACTGTGAAATGAGGAAAACGCAGATTCTGTTCTTTGTAAATCTAGCAACGGTGCTACCAGTCTGATGTGTAATTTCAATATTTCCGCTGCTAAAAGTGAACGTCGTGACGATTGTGGTCCTTTCCAAAGGAAAGTGTGGACTGTCTAAAGGTGTCACTTGCTACCTGTTGGCCATGGCAGCGGCAGATCGTGCGTTCCTTTTCCTCGATGTGATATTGAGGAAGATTCCGACAGCCTATTGGGATGATTTTCGGTTCCTGTGTTATGTCCGCGTGTGCAGAACCCACGCCTTCCTGCTTTACAGCGTCACCGACTGCTCCGTTTGGTTCACCGTCACTTTCACCTTTGATCGATTTGTGGCCATCTGTTTCCAGGATCTGAAACCTAAATATTGCACCGAGAGAACAGCGGCTGTGGTTCTTGGGACAGTGACAGCGCTGAGCTGTTTAAAGAACGTTGTATGGTTTTTCATGGTCCAAGATTTCTACAGTCCTAATAACTATTGGTGGACTTGCATGGAAAGATACGATCTATTGGGGAATATCACCTGGAGTGTGATCGATGTGGCTCGGATCTCTCTCACCACTGTGATCCCATTTATCGTGATTCTCTTGCTCAATGCTTTCACCATCAAACACGTTGTAGTTGCGAGCAGAGCCCGCGGGAGACTCCGAGGTCCCAGTAATGGCCAGAGAACCACAGACACAGAGGTGCAGAGCCGCATGAATTCTCTCGTTTTACTGCTGGTCGTCTCGGGGAATTTCATCGTATTGTGGGCATTGCATGCGGTGATGGAGATATGGAACAGGGTTAGTTCTATTGAGACCATCCCATTGGGGGTGAATATGCCTGTATTTTTCAGGGAACTGCGCTACATGCTGCAGCTGCTGAGCTGCTGCACAAACACGGCTCTTTACGCCGTGACCCAGACTAAGTTCAGGGAGCAGCTGAAGGAGGTGGTGAAGTCTCCTTTAACCCGGATCGCAAAACGGATTCGGATCCGCTGGCCCACGTGACGCGCCTCCTTCTCTTCCACTCCCAAGAACGAGATCACAGTGGTGTCCAGTGAGGATCCGAGTAGATCCAATTTCACCTGGTTTTATGACTCAGCTCTCTGGTTTCATTACCTTTTTCCCCTCACCCTCCCCGACGCCGTCCCTTGCGATCTTATCACCTGCATCTGTGACGTTATTCATACTGTTTCTATACCTCAAGCTCTCAAAGCTGTTCAAAGAAGTGCAGCGTTTTCGTCCCGTAGTGGACCAAAGGCAAATAAAGTGCTTCAAAAGAGCAGAACATTTCTGACACGTAAAGTCCCCAGAGTTATTTAGAAATTAAATGCAAAGTGGCTTGAACAAATATAGCATCTCAAAACTTGAAAATCGTTAAAGAGGTTAAAAGAATTGGCATTTTCCCGACTATCAATGATATGGAACTCAAGGTAAACCCAACACAAAATAACATGGCTGTAACTGTACACGAAACTTCAAACCGGGAGAATGTCCGATAACGTTCAACCAGATAAATTAAATAATGTTTGAAAGTCTGGTAATATTGCTTCTCAGATGTATTTGAGGTCTCAACTTTAAAATGCATTGCAGTTCAAGACACTTCCTCAACACAATGCAACATTGCAGAGCCACTACGATACTTAACACTCGGAGCCATAAAGCCTGCAATTAAATGCAACACTGTCGACATGCAAATCTTCTGAAGTGACATTAGTCTGACAGCCACCACAAAATTCCGTATCGAAAGTACTGACAACACGAATTACATCTAATCTCAGACATTGTGGTGCCTCAAAGGATGGAAAGCTCCTGCCCCATGAAACACAATAATATAACATGTCCTTTCAGTGTAATTAATAACTTCAACATTTTATGGGTCCTAGATCTATAAAGCACCTTCATAATTAAAAATAAATAGTCGGACATCCATCGCTCAAACAATACATTAATCTAACACATTGGAAGCGGATATACCTCCACGTTATCTCAAAAGGATGCAGGACACCAATATCTTAAACTTGTTTCTTGAAAAAAATGAAATTGACGCAGAGACACAGGAGTGAAGGATTCGGAAATAATCCAAGCCTTTAGTGTTAACGCAGGCTACATTGTCGGGGAAAATGTTGGAGGACCCAAGCAATCTCGAAATAACAATCGCAGCAGGGATAAATATCACAAAATAATATCATGTCTGACGTTATGTTCCTAAAAGTGATGGAATTTGTCAGACTGATTGAGCACCAGTCATAATACAGAATTTCACATCATCAAGATGACAGAGAACCTGCCATACAGTTTCAGCTCGGGCCATTTCAGCTTCCCAAAGCGTAAAATAACATGCATAGAGGAATGTGTTTTTCAGTAAATTGGTTGAAATTTAGAAGCACAACCCAACAGGTCAGGGTCATCAGATCCAGAGACAATGAAACGGGACAACGAGCAAAGACAAATAAAACAATTCAACCTTACTAATACATTCAGAGCATACAGAGAAAGGCAGCACATTGATTTGGCAAGGAAGGTTTCAGAAATTGTGACCGTACATATAACAACCGAAAAAAAATACCACGCACGCAAACCCCTGACTCAGGACCAGGTGGTGATCACTCTGTTTGGAACTTGATTGTAAGCCAATTATATTAAACAATAAGTTTGAGGTTTGTCCCAAACAATGTGTGACATTTGTCCTAAACAATGTGTGACATTTGTCCTAAACAATAAGTGCGAGGTTTGTCCTTCACAATGAGTGTGAGTGTTCTCTTAAACAATGAGTGTGATGGTTTTCTTTTATCTTTGTCTCCCCAATTGAAATAGGTGTAGTCGCATTGTTTAAGCGTGTGACAAGGACTGTATAAATTGATGTCTGCCCCTCTGTATTGTGGAAACCTCCGACAAAGACTCTACATGAGAGAAAGGAGAATTCTTACTGGAAATATACTGCTAATAAACGCGTTTTTACATAATTAATCCGTGGCACTGTGTGATTTTGCAGCAGGCAGGAGTGGTAAACTTAAAATTAGGATAACAATTTGGCGAGCCAGCCAGGAGTCCAAGACGACGTTTCAGAAGTGACGTGAGCGATCGACAGGGATTACGACTACCTGATTCGGAAGGGCCCACAAGGTAAGATTCAGCTTGATCCCGCTCAGGGAGTCGGACACCTGATCGATCCCTTCGCTTATCGAATATCCTCTGACGGATCCTCGCGAACCTGTATGAATGCCACAGGTAAGAGGAGGTGAGAGTCCTCCAGATAAATTATCTGAGGTTCGAGTCCTCTGAGTAATAACGGTTAGGGGTTAGTCTCCAATTTGGTGTTTGGGGTGGGAGTCCCCAGTGTTGGGTTTTAAGGTTGTGAATTATTAGGTTTTGAGCTTTAAGTTTTGAGATCGGTTCTCCAGTACTACCGCCCTGCCTTAGACCGGTTGTTAAGAGGGGAAATCCCCAACGGGAGGCTCAGGAACCTGAAGTGGGTGAAGGAAAGAGACCGATCTTATAGATAATCGTTTCGATTTGTACCGTACGGTCGAAAAATGAGAATAACCTCCGGATATTATCGGCATGTCTCACTAAGACATTAGGAAATGAAATATTGCCATGAGGGAGAACCTGGGATGTGGATAAGTGTCTGAAGGCAGAAAAGGTGATTTGGGAGCGCAATGCAGGAAAAAAGTGGAAAATATTAATGTCTACGTGGAGAAAAAACGGCCGGAGACCTGACAAATAGATCTAAACAGTGTAGTTGGGCAGTTCTGAAGTCTCAGTGTGGAGACCACGATGCTGAGAGAGGCAGAAGGGAGAGGGAAGGGGTAGATCAGGAAAGAAAGGAAAAAACGTGGGAATTAAAATAGAGAAAATATGGATAAAGTGGAAGTAACGCCCCTCCCGACCTATCTGGCGTGCCGCTGTTGTTCCAAAGTAATGATACGGACTGAAATGGGGAGGATCGGATGGTCTGACCCAAAACCCCTGTCTACCCCCCAATTTCACTGCCACCCCTATATAATGTAACTCGTCCGCAAACCGTTCCGCTCTCACAACCAGCGACTGCTAGCCAAGTCCCGCCCAAGGACAATTTCATGACACTATTTCGTCCCGAACTAGAAATCAGCTTAGACGGAGAGGAAGTCCGCATACGAACGGCTCTATGGCCACAGACAAGCGACAGAACTTTTTGGTGGGGGACAGATATTTAGTCGATCCTCAGATGGACATCGATTATGACTCCGATTCATTATGACTGATAATGACGACCCTAAAGATCCCGACCCATCGCCTATGTTGAATGACGTAAAGGGCGCCAAGGCTAAAAGACAGTTCCCCAATAGGAGTGTTCCCAATCCCGATCCAGCCCAAGCAATCGCTAATCCTACGGTCCAAATATCCACCCCTTGGAAGCCTGAGTATGTACCTAACCTTGAGTCAGGCGCCCAACCGTAAAACCAAACTGGAGGATTTTACTGAAAGCACTCTGTTCTTGTGGACACGTAATACCTCCACATAAAGCAAAAGGAACCAGCGCCAGGTGAAATTCCTGGGCACCCTTTTCATTGCAACTTAGATACAGCTCACTCCTGAATGTATTACACTCATCATTTCTACCCCACCCCTATCTACACCGAAGGGGATGCGCGCCTTATTAGGTTAATTAAATTTCTGCAAGCAATGCTTCCTAATGTGGATTTCCTTACAAAGCACCTCACATGCTTGACTTCAAGCCAGTCCGTGGGACCTTTTTAACTTACAGAGGAACAAACGGAGGGCTTAGATAAGCTCAAACAGGCCCTTGCCAGCGCCGCTGCCCTGGGACGCCCTCTATATGATCGCCCATTTCAGCTTTTTGTGAATGTCCTGGAGGATTGCGCTACAGCCGTCCTTACTCAAACCCATGGGGATAGAAAAATACCGGTGGCATATTACTCTACTCGGCTGGACCCGGTTGCGAGGGGACTCCTGCCGTGCTTACAGATGCTTCCAGCGATCTCCTGCCTGGTAACAGAAGACTTCAATATAACCCTGCAACAGTCAGTGGTTGTTTACTCCTCCCATACGGTAACGGCACTCCTGACCTCCCATCAGACGCAACAGCTTACCCAGGCTCGTTTAAACCAATATGAGGTAGCGCTCCTGAATAACCCACTCCTCACTGTTGCCTAGTGCACCACCATTAACCCTGCCACCTTTCTTGGTGCCTCACCTCAGGATCTTGAAGATAACCACATGACTGTTTAATGCGTAACCAATTTTTGACTACACCCCGTCTGGACGTTTCGGATAAGGCCTTCCAGTCAGCAGACTTAAACCTGTACGTCGACGGTAGTTCCTCGGTTTCTGAACGGGGAATCTGCCTTCGCGGCTATGCCATAGTAGACAACTCCCACCTTGTGGAGTCTGCGTCCTTGCAGCCCCCAGTATCTGCTCAAACAGCAGAATTCTTTGCCCTGATCAGGGCCTGTGTTTTAGCCAAGGACAAGCAGCTAATGTCTTTACTGATTTCCGCGATGCTTTTGGAGTCGCAGATGAGTTTGGTCAACTATGGAAGCACTGGGGATTTCTAACCTCCACAAGATGCGGCTTATGTAAAGAACTCCTCCAAGCCATCCTCCTCCCTAATAAATTGGCCATCATTAAATGCTCAGCTCACCTCGCAGACGCCTCCCTGCTAACACAGGGCAGATGCAGAGGCTATATTGGCAACACACCAGGGGACTTAATATCGTTCCAACTGCGGAAAAACAGGCTGTTGCTTGTCAGCCAACAATAACAACGCAGGGCACCCCAGGCATGTCACTGTACAGCACTTACAGGGGGACGCCCCGGACTCAGAAAACAAGTATGGAAGGCGCACGGGTGTACGAACTCTGCGCCACATGGCCTCTGGACTACTCCAGTCGGTCAAGTATGTATACCTGATTCCTTGTTCCCGATGCTTATTGACTGCCTGCATTCTGACACCCACCTTGGCAAGGAAGGAATTATCTGTGGACGTCTGGGAAGAACCCCATGAGTAACATTTTACTACGTACCTGGTGGCACCCCAGATTGGAGGAAGCAGCACAAGGCAAAATACGATCGTGTTTGATATGTCAATAAACCAATGCTGGGAAAGGGGTGAGGTGCAGCTCAGGCAAAGCCCCCTTGCCAGGTGAACCTTTTGAATGTATTCAACTTGATTTTATTGAATTACCGCGTGTACATTGCTATAAACACTGTCTTTTTATTGTTGATGTATTTAGCAGATGGATTGAAGTTTTCCCAACCATCAAAAATAAGGCCTCGACGGTGGTGAAGTTATTGGTCACAGAGATCATACGAAGGTTTGGGGAACCCCGACAGGTAAGTTCAGACAATGGTCTCAACTTCATAGGGAAAACTAATAAGGAGTTATATGAAGCACTGCATATCGAACAGCAGTTCCACTGCACTACCACCCTCAGGCAGCGCGTATTGTAGAACCAGCTAACGGAACCCTGAAACATAAACTCACTAAATTAGTATCAGAGACAGGCTAAATTGGCTGAAGGTTCTCCTCTTAGCCTTATACCACATGAGAATTAACACCCATTGGCCACAGGGGTGTCGGCTGCCGAAATTGTTTATGGACGTCCAGGAAGAACCCCATGGGATGCTGACGCCCAGCCACAGACCCACGTTGAATTCAGTATCATGGGGGATGACCTACAAAGGTATTTCAGATAACTTACGTCCTCTTGAAAGTTTCTTCATTCACAAGTGAAGAGTGCTTTTAAACCACTGGAAGGACAGAATGCGAAGTTGCCTGACCTGGACATCGAAGATTCGCTACTGATACGGGACTGGGAGAGCCCTTAACTGGGACCTCGGTGGAAGGGTCTCTTCCAGATTCTACTTCAAACTCCTACAGCTGTGAAGGTACAGGGCCAGGAACGCTGGATTCATCTGTATCTGCAAACGATGGTCGCCGGAAGGAAAATGATGTTTTTTAGATTTGGACTCCATACCATTAAGAGTACTCTTGAGTGGGCATTAGAGGATAATTTGCTTCACAAAGCAAATAAGAAACTACATGGGAATCGCACCGTTTGCTACCCCTTGGCAGAATCAGTGGAAGGTCTTTTTTTAGCCACATCAAGCTGCATCCCAGCGCTCCC
>NC_067449.1:891856-910029 GCF_009764475.1 Pristis pectinata | reverse complement strand
CGGCGGCGCTCCGTTCTCCGCCGCTCCCTTGGCTACAAGCCACCTACATACCAGTGGCAATGAACATCGGTCAATGAACCCACCAATGGTTGACATTGGGGACGGAGAGCAAACGGAGCGCCAAGCGGAAACACCCGCAGTCACAGGGAGAAGGGGCGGACTTCACACAGACCGCACCGGAGGTCGGGGTGGGGTCTGGGTCACGGGAGCGCTGCGGCAGCAGCTCCGCCGAGCGTCCTGTCTGATTGCATCCAACTCGGCCCGTTCTTTCACATCCTCTGTCCAGCCAGCATCCCCGTGTACAGAGATTCCGACTTTTACACTCGAGTGAACCTGTGTCCAGTGAGTTGGAGTGAACTTCGTAACGTGTTCCTCTCTATAGGGAATGTCTCCCCAAGGTGCAGTCATGATCTTCAGAAACTCTGTCCCTCCATGACAATATCCCCCACTCTAAAAGGCGGCTGTGTCGCCGTAGAAGGCACACGTCAGAAGCAGGGAAGTTAGTGAAGGAAATTTTAGGGGACAGGATACATTTATATTTGGAGAGGCAGGACGTAGTTGAAGATAGCTAGCATGGCTTTGTGAGAAAGGAGTGCTGTATCACGAACTCCATTGAGTGTTTTCAGGGCGGAACAATGCCGTTTAATGAATGCAGAGCGGGAGATGTTTTCTCTTGACAATTTAGTGAAGGTTGATCAACGACCCGAAGGTTGATCCTGCGGGTTAAGTAGTATGGGATAAGATCATAAAAGCACAGGGTATGCGAGCAGAATCAGGCCTTTCCACCCACCTGGTCCGCTCCACCATTCACGCATGGTTAATCGGTTTTCAACCACAATCTCCCTCCTTCTCCCAGTAACCCTTATCTCCGGGAACGATCAAGAACCAGTCAATATCCACCTTGATACATCCAATGACTTGGCCTCCACAGTCGTCTGGGGCAACAAATTCCACAGCTTCTCCAGTATCTGCCTGAAACAATCCCTCCTCATCTCAGTTCCAAAGGGACGTCCTTTTAGTCTGAGGCTGTGTCCTCGGATCCAAGAGTCTCCTTTCAGTATTCGGTAAGTTTCAATGAGATCCTTCCTCATCTTTCCGAACTCCCTCCAGCACAGGCCCAGGGACATCAAACGCTCCTGACACGTTAAGCCTTTGAGAAATATGATCATTCTTGTGGACCACTACTGGACGCCCTCCGGGTCCAACAGATCCTTGCCTAGATACGGGGCCCAGAGCTGGTCACCATGTGCATAATGCCGTGTGACCAGCGCTTTCCAAAGCCCCAGCAGTTCATCGTTGCTTTTGTTTCTGGTCCTCCCGAAATGAATGCCAACATTGCATTTGTCTTCTTTGCTACCGATTCAACCTGCAAGTTAACCCTGAGGGAATCCTGAACCAGGACCCCCAACTCCCAATGAATGTCTTATTTCTGAGTTATCTCCCCATTCACAAAATAGCCACCATATTCTTCCTTCCAAAGTTCATAACTCCGCACTTCCATGCGCTGTATTCCATCTGTCACTTCTTTTCCCTCTCTCCGAACCTGTACAAGTATTTCTGCAGACGCCCTGACTCCGCGAAACTGCCTCCCCCTCCACCTATCTGAGTATCCTTTCCACACTTGGCCGCAATGTCATCAGTTCCTTCATACTGATCGTTAACGTACAAAGTGTGAAGCTGCAGTCCGTACACTGACCACTGCGGATCTCCACCAGTCACCGGCAGCCATCCTGAAAAAAAACCAATTTATCCCCACACTCTGACATCTACCAGTCTACCAATTTTCTGTCCATGCTGGGATATTGCCTATAACATCATGGGGTCTTATCTTGTTTCGCAGCCGTGTGTGCGGCACCTTCTCAAACACTTTCTGAAAATTCAGGTAAATAGTGTCCTCCGATTTCCCTTTGTCTCACCTGCTTGTTACCTGCTCAAGGAATTCAAACAGATTTGTCGGGCAAGATCTCCCCTGCAGGAATCCCTGCTGAATTCGTCCTGTTTTATCATGTACTTCGAAATTCCATTATTACGAATGGACAATGTAATCTCACCAACCACCAAGGTCAGGCTGAAGGCCGATAATTTTCTGTCTGTTGATAACCTCCCTTGTGTCAGCGGTGTCACGTTTGCGATTTTTTCAATTCCTCTGCGACCCTCGCTGACTGCAGTGATTCTTGAATGATCACTACCAATTCCTCCACAATCTTTCCAGCGAACTCTTTCAGTACTCTAGGGCGTAGTCCATCCGTGGCAGGTGTCTAATGCACCGTCTGACCTTCCATCTTCCCCAGCATCCTTCTCCATATCAGTGGACTGGGCCCTGGGCCGTGTCAGCGAACACAGGGACCCAGGAGTGCAAGGGCGTAGTTCGCTGAAATCCGCGTCACAGGTGGACAGGGTAGTGAAGAAGGCGTTTGGCAGCCGGTCGTTCATCAGCCAGGGCAATGAGTACAGGAGTTGGGAAGTTATCTTTCAGTCATAAAAGAAGTTGGTGAGGCCGCACTTGATGTATTATGTGTCCTGTTTTGTTTACCTTGTTACAGGAAAGATGTGATTATTGAAGTACAAAACGAGCAGAAGAGAATCACTGGGATGTTGCCCGGGCTTGGGGCCTCATTTACAAGGAGAGGTTGCGTAGACTGGATTTTATTCACTGTAATGACGAAGATGGAGGGGTGACATGATAGCGGTGTATACGTTCATGGTGGGACGCAGCCAGGGTGAAAGCTCATCGTCTTTTTTCCAGGAAGGGTGTGCTAAAAACAAGAGGGCGTAGGTTTAAGATCAGAGGCGAGAGATGTAGAAGGGACATCAGGGGCAGCTTCTTCACCCCGAGGGTGGTGTGTGATTGGAAGGAGCTCCAATCGTGGCTGAACCGAGCTCATTAGCAAAGTTTAACAGCCATCTAGACAAGTACACGGAGATGATAGGTTTAGCGGCGACACAGCCGGCATGGCCGTGTTGGGCCGAAGGGCCTGTTTACGTGCTGTGTGACTCTATGAGGGTTTTAAAGGGTAACTGAGGGGGGTAATTTTTCACACGAAGTATACGGGGAGAGCTGAGAGCGGACACCCGGTGGGTGCAGAGGGAAATTCTTTTGCAGTGTTCGAGGATTCAAGAAGAGGGAACCGGCTGAAGATGAGACGAAAGAGTTTCAAAGGAATCGGAGAAGAACGTTTCTCGACGCACGGAAGCGTTTTGCATCTGCCACAGGCACTTGAGTAGACAAGGCACCGAAGGATATCGATGCTTATGGGATTAGTGCAGTCCCCGGTTCCTCCTCCCAGTGCACCCGACCACTCTGCGGTCCCCCGTCCACACACCGTGTCCCCGGTTTCCGCTCCCTGCCCACCCACCGACACGACTGTTCCCAGTCCCCTTTCTCCAACAGAGACCCCGGATCCACCACCCCATTTTACCAACCGTTTCCGGTACACTCTGTCGGTCCACCCACAGAGTCCCTGGTTCCCACTTACAGTCCACCCACCAAGTCTCTGATTCCCGCTCCCGGCCCTCCCTCCGGCTGTCCGGTTCCAGCTCCCCCGACCAGTCTACGCTACCCGCTCGCTTCCGCTCTCCGAACTTCTGTTCCGCCTCCCCCTGCACCCACCGAGTCTCCGCTTCCCGATCCCCGAACACCCACCGAGTCTCAGGTCGCAGCTCCCCGTTCATGCACCGAATCTCCGGTTACCTTTCCCCGTCCACCCATTGAATGCCCCGTTACCGTTCCCCGTCCCCCCACGGAGCCTCACCACCCAGCTTCCCGTTCAAACAACGAATACCTCATCACCTCTCCCCGTTCACCCAACGATTACCCCGTCACCGCTCCCCGTCCATCGCCGGAGTCTCCCCTTGTAGCTCCCCGTTCATCCCTCTTGTCTCCGGTACCCGGTCCCCGTCCACCCTCCAATTCCCGCTTTCATTAAACTCGCCAGTTCTGTTGGCGTCCGTCCCTTAAAACGTTTTTTCCGTTTCCTGCGAAGCCTTTCAATTCACCAAGCTAACGGAACAAATTCTAACTGCACCGTTCAACATAATAAAACAAAAGTAAATTGAAAGGTCGCTGAGGGATTCAGAGAATAATTTGTAATAGCCCAGAAAATCTGGGAGTGTCGAACCAGCTCCAGGAGGGACTCCGCGGGTCAGGCAGAGTCGATGGAGGGAAATGGACAGTCGACATCTGGCTGAAGATGATGGAATCCGATGGGAGAGGCAGGGGGCTTGGAGCCAAATCGGGGAGGTGGGGAGGGCAGGTGGGAAGAGTGGGGGTGGGGAGTGGAACCAGTGGGAGGGGTGTGTGGGAGATGGGTCAATGGAGAGTGTGGCGGAGGGGAAAGAAACAGGGTGATGGGGCTGGGGTGGGTGTCGGAGCAACTGGGTGGTGAGGGGGAGAGGGAAGTGGGACCGTGGGAGGAGCAGTTGACCTGAAGCTGGAGAATTCAATGTTCATGCTGTGGGTTTGTGGACTCCCCAGGCGGAATATGAGGGGCTGTTCCTCTGCTGTGTGTTCAGCCTCGCCCTGGCAGTGGAGGAGGCCGAGGACAGACACGTCGGTGTGGGGAATGGGAAGGAGAATTCAAATAGCTGGCAACAGGGAGCTCCAGACGGCCATGGATGAAGGAACACGCGTGCTCGGCGAAGCCGTCTCCCAGTCTGTGCCTGGTCTCATCGACGGAGACGGGGCCACTTCTAGAGTGATGAGAGAGTGTGCGGGAAGTGAAGGAACAGTGGCAATAGAGTGTGTGAGATATTCCAGGTTGTGTAGAGTGCGGGTGGGTGATATTACACTGGGTTGGGTATTAAAATGTTGGGTATGACAGCTTTTTCTTTATGGTAAATTAAAGGAATAACATGTTTGCCTGATATATTCATTGATAACTATTTGATGTCTTTTGAACAGTTGTCTATTAAATACAATTTGCTTAGATCACACTTACTTTCGACATTTACAGATTAAAAACTTATAAATGTCACTTTACCTTCTTTTCCACTAATATTTTAAACTGAAATTACGGGAAAATTCTTCGGTTTTAATCCTTATCAGAAGGGCTTGATAGCAATAATTTATGATCTGATTATGAAAATACGTCTAGAGAAACTTGATAAAATTAAGAATGAATGGGAAAGAGAACTTCAGATATTCTTACCTATAGAGATATGGAAGAAAATTCTCCAGTTAGTTAATACATCTTTAATGTGTGTTAGACACTGTTTGATACACTTTAAGGTGGTTCACAGGACCCATACGTCGAAAGGCAAGTTAGCCTATTTTTATCACCATATATACCCTGTATGCGACAGATGTAATTCGGAGGTCGCTTCCCTGACACATATGTTTTGGTCCGGTCCTCTTCTGGAAAAATATTGCAAAGACATTTTTAATATTATTTCAACTGTGTTGAATATTGATCTACAACCCCATCCTATTACTGCAGTTTTTGGGTTAACAATAATGGATTCTGGCCATTTATGCGCTTCTGATTGCTTCTGATTGCTTTAGTTACATTAATGGCCGATCCATCCTATTTAAACGGAAGGACCCTGTACCCCCTGCGACATTTCAATGGTTTTCTCATGTTTAAACTTAGAAAAAAATAAAAGTGGCTCTGTTGATCCTTCGGTTAAATTTGAGGAAGTTTGGAGTTAATTTATTTAATATTTCAATATGATATATACAGATATTTTTCGAATCCCTTTCAATAACCTTTGAATATAGAGGAGCAGAGCTAACGACATAAATTTTTTTTAATCTAAGAAATTTTAGTCCAGTTTTTTTCTTTGAAGTTTTTTGGTTTGCATTTATCTGTTATTATATATTTTTTTGATTTGGAAGTTTTTTCTTTTCATACAATTAAATTTCTTTTCAATTTCTTTTTCCCTTGCATTATGTACACAGCCAGAGAGCGGGAGGTCCAGATGACATATTTTGCTCCTTGTGAGTATAAATATTAACTGTTCTGATTGTTCCCCCGATCGCTCCGCACCATGTATAGAATTATTAATGTGATGCATATTAATTTGAATTAATTTGAAATTCAATAAAAGGATTGAAAAAACGAGGGAGTTAGTAGAAAGAGCTGTTAAGATTGGGATACGACCTAGTTTACCAGTGGAAGGAGTTTCTTTGTTATTAACGAATGTCCTTGTTGGTGGTAAAATTGTCCCTGTTGTACAGCTGACGTCCAAACCAATTATTGATGAGTCCAAGAACTATTCAGATGTTTATTCATGCTGTGCAGTGACCCGAGCAAGGGCTAAAGAATTGGCCAAGGCGGATAGTCCTGTTCAGCCCGATTTTGTTCCTTGTGCAGCCCGAAACAGAATGCAAGTTATAATGACTTGTCAGAGACTTTCCTGTCTTCCCTTGATTTTCAAAATCCTTGTACTTACTTTGAATATAAAGATTTGTCTCTATCGAGGAAATAATTTATAATGGAGCAGACTAAAGACCCTGAGCTTATGATCTGAGAGAAAACATCCTAACCCTAACCCTAAAGTTTGTAGGAATGATATTTTAAACCTAGCCCATTGTACGCCTTTAGGTGGTCATTTTGGTATGAATAAAACTGTAGGAAAGATTTTGAAACAATTCTTTTGGCCTGCTATGAGGAAGGATGTTTTGATATTTTCTAGATATTGTCGCACATGTCAGATGGTAGGTAAACCTAATCAAAGTCCCCTTGTGGTTCCTTTGCAGCCTATTCCTGCATTTGGTGAACCCCTTTCGATGGTGAGTGTGGACTGTGTTGGCCGATTACCAAAGGCTAATGCTTTGAAATCAGTATTTGTTAACCATCATGTGTGCAACTTCTGGATTTCCAGAGGCAATACCACTCAGAAATATGAAGGTCAAGACTGTGTCAAAAGGCTCTTTTAAAAAGTTTCTCCTTGGTTGTTTAGCAGAAAGAAATCCAATCTGATCAGGGAAGTAATTTTATGTCAGGATTATTTCAACAATTGGTCTATGAGCTGAGAGGAAAACAGATCGTATCGTCTGCGTATCATCCAGAATATATGGGAGCTCTGGGTTGATTTCATTCTATTCTCAAAAACATGCTGATTTTTTTGTTTGAAAACTCAAAGGATTGGGATGAAGGAATTAATTTGCTTTTGTTTGCTGTGAGGGAGTCAGTGCAAGGATCTTTCGAGTTCAGTCCTTTCGAAGGTCTGTTTGGACATCAGGTTAGAGAAGCTTTGGAATAACTCAAGGAAAATGAGTTATTGAAGATATGTATTTGAATTCGTTGAATTATTTTCAGAAATTAGTAAAACCTTGTGTTGGGAAAGTTGCAGTTGTGGCCTATTCTGTTGACACTGAATAGTCTGAAAACTGGGAAGTTTAGTCTGGCGAAGGTCAGTTTAGACCAAATATGCTCCCAGCAAGACTGACAAACAAAAATGAGTTGGAAAACATTGAAACAAAATTGGAACATTTCCAACCGCGACAAACACAGCAGATGAAGCAGTTACTTTTAAAATTTCAAAACATGTTAAAAGATGGTTAAGATGGAGTGTGACCACGTAATAGGTCACATGGAAGGCGATCAGCAATGGCCTTCCCGGTGTTCAGTGGAAAATATAACTTCACTAATGTGAATTTCTGTAATCATGCAGCAGGATAATTAGAACGCATGGCTTTCTTAGCTGTACAAACTTTTAAACATTTTGCTCTTACCGATCTTTTTTTTTCTTTTTGTAGGGAGATGTTACGAGACGGGTTGAAATTTGGTTAATGTCACTTTAAGCCACCTGGACAGTAGAGTGATAGTTTGTGTGTGGTGTTATCAAGACAGAAAAACTATAACAACGTGCTGGCTGTTTTGCTCAGTGAGTCGAGGAGAGAGAGAGAGAGAGAGAGAGAGAGAGTCTTACTGCTGGTCTCCGTATCAATGGATGAAGAACAATAGCTGTGTCTGTCACTACAATCCTTGTATGGATTTTTGGAGCAATCAAGTGGATTCCACTTTGTCGTTAACCTGTATTGGGAAACAGGTATTTCTGTGGCGGCCACATATCGAATGCCTTCGGGGTGGCAGATACTTCGTAGCAAAGCAGTGGAGGTCATAGGAGATTGAGGTGTCGTATGGGTTCCATCGTGGAACATGTGGATTTCGTAATTTCTCTCTACATTCTCTCTACATTTCCACTTTAGTCGGTGGTTTTGCAAAAGCCTTTGCCCACGTTTCACCTTATGACTTGCAGAACTGAACTTTGAGTAATGTTCCTAGACGTGGGGTTTGGGAATTTGCAACACACCCACTTTGAGTTTATTAGTTTTGGAAATTATGTTTAACATCTAAAGTTTTTGTTTTGTTTGTTATCACAAGTTGTTTATAATAAAATACTTCCTAACATACATGACTCGGTGTGTTTCTTGCTGGTATGTAACATTCCTTTCTCTCTCTCTCTCTCTCTCTCTCTCTCTCTCACACACACACACACACACACACACACACACACACACACACACACACACACACACACACACACACACACACACACACACCGTATTTCACTCTCTCGTACTTTCTGCCCTTCGTCTTCAACTGCAGAGCCCTGCTGGACACCAACTTGGTTTACACTCGCCCACGTAATGAAAAGACACCGCCATTTAACCCCAATGAGACCGGGACGATTGCTGCACTGCTGGTGATTATCTTTGCACTGCAAGGGTGGGAGCATTTTATCCATTTTCTCACTGTGAATTCCGATACCGTTATCGAGTGTTGTCTCCACAGCTGCAAAACCGAGGGTGACTCCACAACCCTGGCCTGTTTCAGAAGAAACAAATCTTCTGCTTGATGAGGAGATTCATCGCAGATATTCTGCAGTGCACAGGTCCCCTGGATTCAGGGAGCGGCAAGTATTGACAGCGACAGTCCGTCTTTGTTACAGGACGACGTCGGGGTAAATGTCACACCCTCCTCCGTGATCGAAGTAAAATTTGGAAAAGTAAGTGATACATAGAGTAAGGTATGCGAGATGTAAGTAAACATTATTTGTGGAAGTGAAAATTGAATCCCGAATTCCTTACCCAATGGTCAATTTGACGTTGCGTGCGTTAGTGTGCAGCGACGAATCATCTGGCTCTTTCCCCTTCTTTGACACAATCCTGCAGCATTTTCATATGTTTGTCAAATGTTGTCCGTGGCTTCATTTTACGGTGCTCGTCAATGAGCACGCTGTCTTGGCGGATCAGCGACCTGTCTTCTTGGGAAGTGGTTCAAGAGGACTGAACATCTGCCTGCGTGGATTGGAAGGGAAACACCTTCGCAGACCTGAACAATATTTAGGCACATTGCAACCCTTGCAGATTCACCCGCACTGCCGGCCTCCACTTTGTTTCAGACTTGCTGAACCTGCGTTTCTCTGCATCTTCGTATGTTTGTGCAGCAGAGTTGTGGACAGCGGGGAGCGTTCCAAAGTTTCTCCTGACAGACAGTCGTGTGGTGTCATGCAAGGGATGCTGACGTAAGCGGAAAAGAAGGACAGTGGGCGGAAGGGCAACGAGAGAAGGAGAGGGAGAGATGGAGAGATGGAAACAAGTAGAAACCAGGAGCGCGACCAGAGAAGAATAACGGTCGGGATCCAGAGATCAAAGGGAAGGAGTGTTGGTGCAGTTGGACGGAGGTCCTGCGGCCCGATGGAAGAGTGAGAATCATGGGAGAGCATGAGAAACAGAAAGTGTTGGGTGCGCGGTGATCCAGGCGAGAGATGGCTGAGTGGAAATACAGTGCACGGTTACAAAAAGAGGGCTGCTGTAGACCGTGATCCGTGATGGATGAAAGAGAGAGAGAGAGAGAGAGAGGGAGGGAGAGAGAGAGATGGCTGAGAAAGTGTAAGGTAGAAGAAAGAAATAAAAAAGAAAGAACAAAGAAATGGGGATGAGGGAGTGAACGGAAACAAGTGTCAGTTGCACACAGTCCACGTCATCTTCCGTTCGCTCGCTGACACACACACACACACACACACACACACATACACAGATAGACACACACACAGACACACACACAGACACACACACAGACACACAGGCACAAGGACACACACAGACACACAGACACAGACACACACACAAACACACACACACACACACAGACACACACACACACACACATACACAGATAGACACACACACAGACACACAGGCACAAGGACACACACAGACACACAGACACAGACACAGACACAGACAGACACACACACACACACACACACACACACACACACACACCACACACACACACACACACACACACACACACACACACCTGGACGTGGCTGCGTTCGCATTCAAGAATGCAAGTGAAAGTACGTGCCCAGGTCATGCATTGATAAGTTTCTGGTCATCTGCTTGCAATGCTAAGATGGGTGAATTTCTATTGCATGACATGTGTGATTCAGAAATTAGTGAAATTTTAGAGTAACATTGTTTCATTTATATTTCTGTGAATGCTATTTCAGACACACATGAGAGACAATGAGTAACAGGTAAATGAGAGCGCAGGTGATCAGCCATCATTGCTCAGTCGGGAGAAGAAATGGACCTGTTGAGACGAAAATCACTATTGTGTCGGATTTAGAATGTAGAGGGGATTGTTGTGGAGTGGAGATGCCTTCCCAGAAATTGAGTGTTCACCTCGGGATTGTGAATGGAGCGTCCGCGTCTCACGAGGTTGTGGGTAGCGGGTCATCGCAGACGGGGATTGTGGGTGGGGTGAAATGTACCCTCGGGATTGGATGGAGGAAGGTCACCATCCCCGGGGACTGGCTGCAACAACCGCTGTGATTGGTTTCAAATCCAAGAGTTGGCTTTCGGTTTGATATTCTTCCCGGCACCGCTCCGTGCGGATGTGGTGGTGAATGAGGAGGTGGAGTTCGGACTGGCAGCAATGCCGACAGCTCTGGACTGAATTCAGCGGGCGGCTCAATTAATGTGCCGAAGTACTGAGGTGACCGGATATTTCACCGCGCCCTTCATCTGCCCCCTGAACGTGCACTGAATCACCGCGTAAATAAATGTGTTCGTGCAGCAGTTGACATAACTCAGCAAATGTCCAACATCAAGAACGAGGCCTCCATAGCTCTCACATCTGAATATCTACATAGAAATGAATTGAGCCACCACCGTCAGCCACAGGAGGATGAAGCTACCGGAGACGGTGAAAGATAAAACCACAGACCTCCTCCTGCTCTCCATCTCCGGGTCACTGCGATTCTCCGCCTTGCTGTGACCCCTCATCCTCCTGTGGACCCGACTGGCCCCGACAATGTGTCTGACAGTCAGTGCATTGAGGAAAAGAGTGACGGCGAGTGGGATCAAAGGAGTTGAAACCGTGTGGAACAAATCACACCCCGCCCACAGGGGTTCAATGAAAATACTTAGCATCAGAGGACAGAACCAAGTGACATTGCCGATGATCCGCCCAGGTTCATATTTGAAGTACATAGGGATGTTTTTCAGAAATAGTAGAACGCCAGTTGTTGCTGGAACTGCAGCCACAGTTCTCCCCGTGCAATGTTTTGTTTTTATTTTCGGACAACAAATGGCGACAAATCGATCAAAGGTGAAAGCGACGGTGAACCAGACGGAGCAGTCGGTGATGAAGTAAATCAGTGAACCGATAACCCAACAAACACTGAACATATTCAAGAAACTCCCATCTGAAATATCGAGCTATGATCCCTTTCAAAATGACCTCAATAACAACGACCAGTAGATCAGCCGTTGCCATGGCCACCAGGTAGCGAGTGGTGCAGGTGGAGAGGCCGCACTTTCCCCGGGACAGGATCAAGATCGTTACGATATTCGCTGGAGAAAGAGAAGGGGACAGACACTGAGGACTGCTGAACAAGAATGGCATTGGCAGGGCAAGGTCTGCAGGAAGAGGATAGAAGGGGATACAGGAAGAGAGATGACCACCAACAGTAATGCAAAACTGGAATGTAGAGGACTCAAGGGCGATAATAATAAGGCCAGAGAAGAGATTAAAAAAAACTAATATCGTGAAATATGTCAGCATTCTGTATTCACATGCGTTTAACTTTCATAATAAGAGATATAAAATAAGAGCTCGGATTGAAATAAAGGTTGACTTTTCATTCTTGCTTTCTCGGAAGCATGGCTGCAGAATGACCAAGGATGGGAACTGAATAGGGTATTCTGAAAACAGTAAATGAGAGAGAATAATTCAACGTGATTCCGGGGAGTGAAGCCGGAGGACTGAGAAACTGGTATCCTTGATTTTAAGTATAAAATCTCCGAACGTTTGAGGGGTGGGCTCAATCATGGTGGGCGGGAAAATGGGAGCGGTGTGTGTGAGCAGGGGAAATGGATGTACGGGGGAGTAGTGGACGGGATTGGGAGGGAAGGAGTATGTGGGGCGAGTGGGAGTGTGGTGACCTGTTCCTCCCTCCCCAGCGTCTTCACCAGCCCAGAAGACATGTCGTTATCCCCGGCACCGGGCAGGCAACACAGCCCGCGGGACTCTCTTCCTCTGCTTCAGAGAACGATGGCCGATCCCCTAACCAGGACACGCTCTATGATATTCCACCCCTTTTCTCTCCCTTTCCCCTCCACGTGAGCAGCTCCCTGGTACACTGGACCATGGACAGTCCTCACACCCTTCCTGATGTCCGCACCCTCGTCCGCACAAGGGGACAGAAAACAAGCTCAGGCCAGTTGGACAAGGGTAAGGGCTGAGTCTCCCCCAGAACTACCCTCTGTATGCCTTTACCTGCCTCTCCTGCCCTCACACCGCCCTATCCATGACCATGCACCACATCTGAACTAATCTCAGGGGCGCGAATTCCTCCCGAGATACAGGTGAAGATAAATCTCACATCCCTGATGTCTCGGAGTGGCAGAGAATATTCGTGCCACGGGACACAGAAACAGACCCTTCGGCCCTTGTTGTCCATGCCGACCATCCTGTCTGTACTGATCACGTTCAGCAGCGTTCCCCGCTATGGCGATGGAAGTGCTTGTCCAAGTGTTTTTACATGTTATCGGAGCACCTGCCTCCGCCTCTTCCTCCGGAAGTGTGTTCCACATTGCAAGTAGCCTCTGGACGATAACAATCTTCCACAGATTCTCTCCAAACCTTTCCCACCTCACCTTAAAGAAACGTCCTCTGGTCTTAGACTCATATGCTGTAAGGAACAGTTCCTCACCATCTGCTCGATTATCCAAATACCACAGTTTGTTCAAACTGATGGCTTCTTGTTCCAACATTGTATCACTGAAGCGGTCCACGCCTTCATACGGCAAGTCCTTGACAGTGGTTAGACACGGTCTGATAAATAATGACCAATATTCCAACAAATTAACCACCAGACGGTGACCATCGCCAACGAAAGGGAGTCCAACTGCCTCTCGTTGACACGCAGTTGGATGACCAAGGTAAGATCATACGCCACCAAAAAGCTCGGTATCACCTTATTGGGCACTCAGAGAGTCCGGCGGCAAAATCAGTGTGGATCTAACACCAGGTCAGAGACCCGACATCCCTGCAACGAAAACCCTTCCCACTGCGAACCGTTAGTATGGAACGCGGTTGAATACTTGCCGCTTGCCTGTGTGAGTTCAGCTTCATAAACACTGAAGAAGATCGGCACCAACTGCTGCCACTGTTACAGAGCCACACGGAAACTTAAATTGGTAGATGTAAAGTGGTCTTTATTCGTCACAATAAGCAGGCGACTTTATGGAAGTACAGAACAATTATAAGAATCAGATTTACCCCAGAGTGTCAGACTTTTATCCAAGATTGGATCAGTTTAATGTGGCATCATAGTCGGCACAGACATTGAGGGCCGAAGGGCCTGTTCCTGTGCTTTACGTTTATTCAGCTGTAAGACAAATATATGTCGGCAACTTTCATTTGCTCAGAGAGGACGTTCCTCCTCAATGGTGATGAAGGCACAGATTTGATCCAGGACAAAGTGAGGTACATTTCAAGCAAACAAGGTGCGGTTGGTTACTGGTATCCCCGGAGTGGGGCACTGGATTACAGGGAGATGAGCCGCGATCAGACTGTGTGGAGAATCAGAGTGGAGAGGCCATTTTATTATCAGACGATCTGTTGAACGCTTTCCTCAACCTATAGTCAAAGGTCGCACAGACCGTCTTCAAACCTGGCAAGCTAAAGCCCTGAGAGGGCCCCTGGCATTTGGGACTTTCTTGCTGAATGAAGCAGATTGGAGGGAATCAGCCACACAACATCAGGTGCAGAGTTGAGTCTGATGGTGTTTGAAGCAATATCGCCTTTGCTGGAACAATGCTGCTCCCAATTCACATCCTTCCGTACCGTCAACAATTTCCATTCCTGGCACTTGCTCAATTCATCAACTAAATTGGTGGCATGGTAGTGTCGCGGTGAGCGTAACACTATGACAGCACCAGCGACCGGGTTCAATTCCGGCCGCTGTCTGTAAGGAGTTGTACGTGTCTGCGTGTGTTTCCTCCGGATGCTCCGGTGTCCTCCCACATACCAAAGACGTACAGGACAAGTTAGGAGCTGAGGGCATGCTCTGTTGTGTCTGGACGAGTGGGAGACTTGCGGGTTGCCCGCAGGACAGGAAAAATGGATTTCACGGTGTGTTGCCATGTACATGTGACTAATAAATAAATCAATATATCTTCCATCACAACCTGTCACAGCGGACATTTTACTTGACTGACGTAATTGGTTTCTTACTAATTTAAACATATACATATTTAACTCTGTTTAAATCTCCCTGTCCCCGTGGATATCGCTAAAAGGTATAAAACCCCTGGAGTGTTCTGTCTCAACATTTCATTCCGAGGGATTACTTGCCGCACACAGGGATACATCGCTGGGCAGAGAAAATGCTCGAAGGGTACCACAGGGTGGAGAAAAAATGTGTACGTGATCATTGCCGTCATTGGAGTTCCTGGTAAGTGAGCAGAGTGATTCATGTTTTGTATCTCCGTGTGTGAACCTGTGTACAACTGTTTATGACCATGTTATTGATGATCCTTGTACAAAAATACATCAGTGATGTCCATCCTGTCAGTTCAATATTCTGATTTTTCTCATTTTCTGACAACCGAAAAGAAACCTCTTTTTGCTCCAACTCACGGGATCCACTCGACTGTTGTTCTTGAATTCAGTTTCACCTTGCCCAGCGTTGTCCCAGAGCTCGGGACAGGCAGATCCCCGGGAAGGTGTAACTACGCGGGTTGTACATTGTGAAGTTCACTGTTACTGAGTAAGTGATCTGAGTGAACACCTGATCCTGTGGACACACCTCACGGTGGATTCCGTCACGGTCGGATTCCACTGTCTCTTGGTCAATTATTGGGTCCGATCAACTGAACAAATGTCCACGGATCTACTGGAGTGTCCTTAGCGAACTGACCTCACTGTGGAATTCATCCATTAACGGAGCCGCTCTGCTGCCGTCTACTAAGTTTTCCCTGCCTTCCTTTGAAACCTTCCTCGGTCCCATCAGATGTTGAGTTTCCAGAACGTGGTTACACATGGCTGGATGCGGTTAGATCTGCGAAACCGTCTCCGTCAGAGACTGTAACCAGGATATATTATTGGTACGGTCATTCTACCTCTTGCAGCGGATGGCAGCTCGTTTCCTCCCCGCCGTTTACCCCACC
Source organism: Pristis pectinata (assembly GCF_009764475.1). Classification (NCBI taxonomy): domain Eukaryota; kingdom Metazoa; phylum Chordata; class Chondrichthyes; order Rhinopristiformes; family Pristidae; genus Pristis; species Pristis pectinata. The sequence goes on along the minus strand of NC_067449.1, from coordinate 894,395 downwards.
TTATCACCTCACCACTGAAGCACTCAGGTTGGACGCGGTTGGATACGTGTCTGACGTTGTCAGGTTTGCAGCCAACTACCGACTTCCAACACTCCTGATCTTCATCTGATACCCGAGCCGGTGTTCAGACCCGGAGAATGTATTCAGTGATGCCCAGTGTCTGCTCTCTTCTCTTTCTCCAGTGAATTTACTGGCGATTGTGATCCTTTCCCGGGGAAAGAGCGGCCTCTCCCCCTGCACCACTCGCTACCTGGTGGCCATGCTACTGGTCATTGTCACTCAGGTCATTTTGTTTCGGATCAATTATCATTACTTCCCGTTCAGTTTTTTGGACATCACCCCTGTGTGCAGCGTTATTCTTGCACTGGGGTTGACAGCGACAGACAGTTCTGTCTGGTTCACCGTCACTTTCACTTTTGATCGGTTTGTCGCCATTTGTTGTCAGAAGCTGAAAACAAAATATTGCACTGGGAAAACTGCGGCTGTGGTTCTGACAACAACCGGCGTTCTGCAGTGTTTAAAAAAACGTCCCTTCTACTTCACACTGGAACCCATAGAGATAATTGATAACATACCGTGGTTCTGTGCATCAATGACCAGCTATTACACTGACCCCGGGTGGGTGGGGTACGACATTTTCCACACGGTTGTAACTCGGCTGCTCCCTTTCGCTGTAATTCTGCTACACAACGGTCTGAATGTCCGGCACATCATAGTGGTCAGTCGGGTCCGTGAGGGGCTGAGGGGTCAGTGCAAGGGGGAGAAGCGCAGTGACCCAAAGATAGACAGCAGGAGGAGGTCTATTGTTTTACTCTTCACCCTCTCCGGCAGCTTCATCCTCCTGTGGATGACGAATGTTGTAGATTTCGGCTATTATCAGATCACAGGAATAACAGCAGATGGGAATGACTCCCTGCTGATGCTCAATCATGTTGGATATTTGCTGAGAAATTTCATTTGCTGCACGAACACATTTATTTACGCGGCGACTCAGTCCAAGTTCAAGAAGCAGGTGAAGAGTGCGGTGAAATATGCGGTCACCTCAGTGCTTCAATTCATTCGTAAAGCCGCCCCCCACCCATGCGCACAACCCAGAGGCGGCCGCAGTGCCCCCTGTCCAGGCTCCAGCTCCTCACTAACGGCCTGATCGCCCAGGTGTCAGTCCCGGGCGGATTGTCCCAGCTCCGGAACATCAGGACCATCACAGCGATACCTGTCATATTTCCCTCTCTCTCCGCAGTGGAATCAGCCCGCTGTAAGCTCCACCCTGGGTTAATCGACCGATCTCCCTCCTTGGTGGGGTCCAGTCGGTGAAGGTTCCGGCCCTGGGACAAATCGTCCCATATCTCTGCACAGTGGGGACCATCCGCTGTAAACTCCGCCCTGGGACTAAATAACCTATCTCCCTCCGCAGTGGTGACCAATCTCCTCGAAGCTCCAACCTGGGACCAATCACCCATTCTCCAAACTGGGGAATTTATGGGATAAATTCCTCACTGCGATCAAATGTTCCTTCTCCCTCCACACGGTGGGCCGGTCTGCTGTAAACTCCACCCTGGAACCAGTTATTCCAAACTCCCTGTGCTGTGAGTCCGCTCGGTTGAAAACTTGACCCTGGAGACAATTGTATCGAACTGGCTCCGTGAAGGTGACAGATCGGGTGTCAGCTCCACCCTGGGATCAGTCGCTTCTATCACTATACATTGTATGGTCCGTCTGGTATAACAGTCCCCCGAGATCACTAACTAATCTTCCTCATTGTGGTCCGTCTGGTATAACCTTCCCACTGGGACCGGTTATCCGATCTCCTTCCTGAGTGTGACCAACTCTGAGGATCTCCGCCATCGAGGCCGCCGTTTATTCCATACACCAAGACCGACCGAACCGTCCCGACACTGATCCTGTTTCACCAATGTTTTCCAAAGTTAAACAGCGCCCACCCCTCCCCTCTTCCTCCCCCAACACCACAAACGTCCCAATTCCCTGGCGATGCCAGTCTTTCTCCTATGTCTGGACAATGAATAAATAGGTGGTTGGTGAATCCTCATTGACTCTTCGGCCCAGGCAAATGTAGTCCCGGTCCCGGGGGAGATGCGTTATGTGAATCATTGTATATTATCCACCTATAAGGGAGAGAGGAGGACTAGGGAAAAGAGGGAGCGCCGTGGTGGGGAGAGAGAGAGAGGGAGCGGAGGGTAACGACAGAGGCGTGTGATGGGCAGTGTGAGAGAGAGAGGAGAGGAACGTAGAAGCGGAGTGATGTGGAGAGTGGAAGATGGAGGGAGGAGGACAAAGCGGGTGCGTTGTGAGAGGGAGAGAGAGATCGAGGGAGAGCGCGGAAAATGATGCGTGGCCAATGCAGAGACTTGGTGAGAGAGGGACGGGACTGGCTGCTCAACGCTCCCGGGTATTGATGTTTGAACGTGACGGAGAAGGATGTCAGCGAGGTGCAGGACCTGCACCACTGATGAGGGGGAACGTTACAGCTGCATTCAGAGAGGACACACTGAGGGGCTCGTCTGAGAGAATATCGGTGGAG